>NC_061852.1:1258427-1263427 GCF_019202785.1 Penaeus chinensis | reverse complement strand
TTCCTTATATATTCCCTTATCCCATTTTATTCTCTCTGTTCTGTTTTTCTATTCCTTTATCGTTATATCCATTAGCCATAGAATATTCCCGAATCAAAGAATGTTTTGATTTTTTCCAGACTTTCAGTTTGTTTGTGTTTGTCTGTGTATGTAAGATTTAAATGCCTGTGTGTATAAGGTTTAAATGCCTGTGTGTGCAGGGTTTACATTTCTGTGTGTAAGGTTTACATGTGTGTGTGTGCAAGGTTTAAACGCCTGCGTGCGTAAAGTCTAAGCAACGAACAATCAAAAAGAAAGTATAGTTACCCTTTGCACAAACTAATATGAAAAATGGACGAAGTGGTGTGGAATAGCGAGGCAAAGTAGTTAGCATTGTAATCTGGTGTTAACAGAGATAAGTGTTCAGTTCCTCTGTAACCACAGGTAAATATAATGATAGTTTTTTTTTCAGATTGTACAAATAAAATTATTGGTTTAACTTTTTTTTACTTGTTATTGATTTTCCTTTCCTTTTCTTGTTCTTTATTCCCATTCTGTTTCTTTTCTTTTTCCTTTTCTTTTTAACTTGTTCTTTATTCCCCTTCCTTTTTCCTGTTCTTTATTCCCCTTCCTTTTTCCTGTTCTTTATTCTCCTTCATCTTAACCTGTTCCTGACTCCTCTTTCTTTATTCTTGTTCTTTACCTCCATTCTCTTTATCTGTTCATTACTTTCTTTCTTTTTTCATTAATTTTTATATTTAGACCTTACTTTTTTCTACCTGTTCTTTACCATCTCTCTTTTCAAACTATGTGTTAAATCCATACCTTTTCTTCTGTATTTTACCTCCCTTTCAGTTAATTTGCTTCCCCTTTTTATTACTCGTTGTTTTACCCTACACTTTATTATATTCTCTAATTATATATATATATATACATATATGTAAATATATACACATGTATATTCCTTTTCGCCTGTTCTTTACCTCACTCCCTTTCTTTTGTTCTTTTCCTCTCCTCATAATTTCTCTTATCCTCTTCTCTTTCATCTGTTCTTTACCTTTACCTTTAGCGTTTTTTCTCTTTACTTCGCTTCCTCTTTATCGGTCTTTACCAAATCATTCGTTACTCCCCTGTTATTATCATGTCTTCTTTTAATCAGTCCTTTACCTTCCTCCTTTTTATCTGTGATTTGCCTTCCTTCCCTTTCATCTGTTCTTTACTTCCTTTCCTAGCCTCTTTTTAACGTCTGTTCCTAACCTCGATTCTTCTTCTCATTTTCTTTATCTCCTTTATATCTACTCTTTACCAGCTACCTTTTTTCTTTCTTCTCATTATGATTTCATATTATTTTTCTACTTTCCTTCCTCTTCCTCTCTCTCTCTCTCTCTCTCTCCCTCTCTCTCTCTCTCTCTCTCTCTCTCTCTCTCTCTCTCTCTCTCTCTCTCTCTCTCTCTCTCTCTCTCTCTCTCTCTTCTCTCTCGCTCTCGCTCTCGCTCTCGCTCTCTCTCTCTCTCTCTCTCTCTCTCTCTCTCTCTCTCTCTCTTTTATTCACACTACGATTAAGCTCCAGTGTATCTGCGTTGCTCGTGGACCGTAATGAAACACTCTTCACTTACCTTCCCCTCCTGAAGTTCGGCGATAACCGACGCCATCAGGAGCAGCGCACAGACCCAGAACTTCGGGAAGAACAAACCCAGCTTCATGGCGGCGGCTGAAGACCCGAGGGGCGTCCTGCAGGCGAGTGAGACTGATGAGAAGATGGGCGGATGGGTGTGGCGTTCGGGCGAGTGGTGGCGAAGAGCCTCTCGACGCCACGGCTGTTGGCTGTGTGAGTGAGCGGACAGAGCGTTTCGGAAAAGGTTCAAGCAAGGGGATGCTGTTGGATGTGTGGTTTGCCTATCGATGTTCTTTTTTATCAATTATTGTTTCACGTGTTTGACTGCAGGTGTGGTCTATTAAGGCCTTCCAGAGTCAACGACCGGATGTGAAGGCTAAAAAAGGAAAGGGAAAAGGCGCATTTTTTGTAATACATAAATAATGTTCAGATCTACCGATATATATTTTCTTCTAATCATTTGTCTTTTTTTTCGTTTCCTATAAACACTTGGGTTTGCCTGATAATAGCAACATGTGTTGATTTTCTTTTTTAATATATACATATATTTTTTTTTTCTTCAAAATGTTACACTTAAACACGTCTATTCATTTGATGTCATTCTTGCAATAGGAATTTGACTACATGTGTAACGTATATTTATAATGATAATTTCGCAAACAAGATAATTATATTAAAAGCACAATAATAATCGTAAAAACAATTACAGCATAAAAAAAAAACATCAACAAAAACACAACATTAACGAAAAGGAAGAAGAAAAACGTTTACTAGATATTTTTTTTCCTTAACATTTTGGTAATAATTCACAATATACCAATATATGTGAATTATTTAATTCCCATCCTGATGAAGAATGAGAGTATATGTATGAAGATTATCTAGACTACATTATAATGATTGAAGATGATGAATCATAAAAAAAAAAGATAATAGTAATAAATAAAAATGTGTGAGAGAGAAAAAAACTTATGCTCTTTTAATATCGAATCTGCTCAAGTAACAGGAAAATAGAATAAAACATAAAAAATCAGTAATTGTTAAGTTTCACCCCTAGAATTTTGCAACCCTGAGAGGCACGTGAGATTTGTTTTTCTTTTTTTTACTTTGTTCTAGTTCTGGGTATGACTCATGGAAGTAGCATGTCATATTCTATCTTTTATACCTTATTTTTTATCGATCTTTATTCAGTCTTATTCATTCGTTTTCTGATCGTGACGAACGACGATCGGCTGAATGCACCTTGTCTGAATTGCATCAAATTATTTCGGATTATTGTCATTACTTGTTTACCAACTGTATATAAAAAAAATGTATATATATGTGTATATATATACACGCACACTTAAACATACACACTCTCACACACACACACACACACACACACACACACACACACATGTATATATATACAAACATACATATATATATATACACATACACGCACACACACAAATATATATATGTATGTATGTATGAAATATATTTATATATGTATATATACATATATATACATATATACATACACACCACACACCACACACACACACACACACACACACACACACACACACACACACACACACACACACACACACACACATATATATATTTATATTTGCATATTTATATATATTCATATATATATATATATATATATATATTCATATGCATATATATATCATGTATTTCAGACGAAGATATAATTGAAACCGGTCAAATACATATCTTGTTTTGTGAAGATATTCATTCTCATTCATATATGATATGTTTGTTATGTTTTTAAAAATCACCTGTTTGTCATTTACACAAAAAATATCATCAGTTTGTTAATCATTAAAACAAAAAATATGTTATTTCTTAATCATAAACGAATATATCACCTACTTGTCAATTAAACAAAATCACCTGTTTATCAACTTGTAAATAATCATCACGTGTTCATCACTTATGAACAAATATTACATCTGTCTATCAACAAAAAAGAGAGAAAAAATAAAATAACATCAGCCAGAAAGACTGCCACTACTTTACTTTCATTTTTTTTTACGATTTCCCACGTCCTTTGGGAAATATTGAAGAAAGACAATCAATCGGAGTATTAGCAGAAAGGCGGTTAATGGTAAACTTTATTAAGAACATATGAATGAGAAGGAATGCATATATATATATATATATATATATACATATATATACATATATATGTTTATATATATGTATGTATGTATGTATGTGTGTATATATATAAATATATATATATATGTACATATATATATGTATATATATGATATATATACATATTTATGTATACATATATGTTTATATATGTATATATATATGAAATATATATATGTATATTTATCTATTTATACACACACACACATATATATGTGAATATATATATATATATATATATATATATATATATATAAAGATATATATATATATACATACACACTCGCACATATGTATATATATATATATATATATATATATATATGCATATGAGTGTGTATATATATATATATATATATGCATATATATAAGAATATATATATATACACACACATATATATATATATATAGATAGATATATGAAGAGGTAGACTAACACATTCGTGAAGAATTTCATCTTTATTATAGACGTTCCTAGACCTCCATCATCAATAAACTGTCAAAAGAACCATTAAAAAGTCAGTAAGACAATAATTAATACGGATTCTAGTTCTAAACAAATTGCAAATACGTAAGATGAATGAGAACAATATATATATATGGAAGCAATGAAAACATAAAAAAGAACGACATACAGTATAAACCTATAAATGGAATGACATAACATATACAACGAAAATAAAACTATAATAACCAAAAAGGTAAAAAACTAACCAAAGTGGGTGTTGGTGAGAGGGACGGCCTATTGGGTAATAAGGTTGTTGCGGTGGTTGTATTGTTGAGTTCGGGTTTCATCTTCTGTATGTGTAAGGATTCCGAGATGATAAGGTCTGGACGGGAGAAATGGGAAGATAAAATACTGAAATCTGTGTTGGAGAAAGGGTGTGAGTGTTCGCTTATTGCCGAGAAAGATGGTTTGCTCAGCGGAAGGCCAGTCCTGAAGGATTTGCCTTTGTGTTCTAGGATGCGGTGTCGTAACCATCGCGAGGTAGATCCCACGTACCGAGCTTGGCAGCAAGGACAGGTAAATAAGTACACTACGTTAAAACACATGCTAGAGTTACATCTCAAAGGTTGTTTATAAAATTCGGCTATAGTGTTAGTGTTAGTGAAGACAAAAGTGAATTTAATTTGAGGGCAATTATTTAGTAACAGTAATTTTAGTTGCTTCATGATTTCAAAACGTAAACTACCCATGTACGGTAGTTTAACGTATCTATGGTCTTTTTTA
>NC_061852.1:1245927-1253427 GCF_019202785.1 Penaeus chinensis | reverse complement strand
TCCCAGTGACGTTTTCCACAGCGTCCGAGGTGACCGTTTCTGCAGCAGGGCCTCCTTCGGTACCATGACAGATATCGTGAACAAGATTATACACATAAGGGCCAAAATAATAAGAGAAAAGAAAGACAACAGAGAAGAGGGAATGTTAAGCGCCACTAGCCGATTATTTATATGATTTGCAGTTTTTATGGTTGAATTTTCGTTATTTTCGTCTTATTTTTTTTTTTTTTTGTGTTTTATTTTCACAAAGTTAAGGAAAAAAAAATAGGAGAGAGAGACGGTAACAGCGGTCCTCATGGACCTAGCTTGAACTGCTAACTGTCTGATAGACAGGAGGGTAAATAAGGGAAATGACAAAGGCATCCGCAAGGATTTAGTTGAACCAATTGTCGTAACCCAGAGAAGAAATGTATGTCACAAGTCACACATCACGACTTGACAAACTCACGGGAGTGCGTGAGAGTGTGTGTGTGTGTGAGTGACAGTTAATGAGAGTGAAAGTGACCTCACACAGACCGGACATGGGTGCCAAACGCAGAAATTAACGTTCATTTTACACAAATGCAATAAACAAGCTATAGAAGTAATACAAAATTATTCCAAGTACTACATTGAATTTAACATTTAATGATATGCGACAGAATGACGCACTAATGAATAGTGACGTGAAAACAATTCGCGAGCAAATCTTCTCGGGGAAAAATTTCTGCCGAGGTAACATGTCAAACTGCGCATACAGACTTCATTGACGGGGGGGGGGGGGGTCTATACCCCAAGAATGCCGTACTTCATGAAGCGAAATGAGCTGGGAAAATATTAATAACCCACTTTATCTGCAAGTCTGTGATGGGCGCTCATGCAATGCCCTATGGGTATTTATCATGAATCACAAATCAATGGGATTTACCCCAAACATGGCAGCAACGTCAAGGGGGTGAGCGGGATGTGAATAATAAGAGAATCTCAAATCTAGCTTAAACCCTATTCCTACATTATTTAACGGACGTAACCGTGGGTCACACCGGCTCAAAAAGTTGCCCAACGAACTAACGTCGGAGCGCGGATCTATTAGGCATATACGCAACCCCAAGTAATCAGGCATTCTGAGACTAGGATAAGGAGAAGATCACTGGCGCTATATAAAATGTAAATAATTCGCGTTACAAGCTCCGCTCTAGCGCCGATAGAACGTGTCACCAATGAACATTGTAACTGATGCTACGCATTATCCCATAATTTAACAATCTCGAAAACAATATACAGGAAATGCCAGCTGTTTCTCTTATCATTTCACCGTGTCAATCACTCAGAGTGAAAGTGGGGGTCAGGTCACACAGCTGTCCCAAGCAGATGTGACTGATAGGTTTCACTCGGAGGTCAGGTCAAGACGGGAAATGGGTAGTGAGAAAGAATAATGATATGATGTTCATGAAAACAGTAAAATCATGAAAGTGCTAAATTCGTTGCAATTGAAACAATATACTCTCTAATCACGAGAAAAATTAAACAAATACATAATAAATGAACGATATTCCTATTGTTTGAACCCATACTGTGATCACACAGTAATGTGATCTGAGGTCAGAAATGGAGAGCATACCATTTGCTGTCAATTAGCACTTTAACCTAACTAAACCAGCGTGAGCGTAACTGCACATACAGCTTAACACATTTAGGGGGAAGATAAAAGAAAGGAAATATGGACCAAATATGTACTCACAACAGGTTCTGAAGACTTTTGCGTGTGTGGGAGCGATTTGGTCCGACGCGATAACCAGATTTCGGAGACTGTGAGTCCATGTTGTGTGCCAAAAGGACACAACGAACCACCATGCCACCACTTATGTAAAGGCTCTATATGAACGCCTTAAGACAGTGATAAACAGGAATGATAGCCAACGTTAGCACGGCTCACAGCACAGTGATTCGGACCGATTCACGCAGTGTAAAGGCTTAGTGCTGGGTCAGGTCAACCCAGAGAAGGGCGCGGCGGCTGGCTCAGCAGCCAGCCCTGACCCGACAAGCGGTCGGCAGGAAATCTCTGAAGTGACTCTCTTGACCTGGGTCATCCTGAGCCTTACAGGTGGGTGGCGTGGGGCAGTTTTTCTCTGGGGCCGCCGCCTGGCTTGGCTCGGCTAGGGCACGCCACGTTGGAGCTTGCCACGTGGGAGCTATTTATACATACTTATAGTGAGTGTGTGTGTGTGTGTATTCATACGTATATATAATATTTTGTATTGGAATTTTTGTCAATATTTTAGGAGATATGTGCACATTAGTTAAATAAATAAATCACCTGAATAACTGACTTTAAGGTGTTGGGTTAAAAGTTTATAAAATGCCGCTTTGAAATTGAGGTGTAAACAGAAAGAACAAACAACAACATTAAACATCTTTTATTTCATTAAAGCAACTCAAAACAAGTTTACAGGTTTAATGCTGAAACCCTAGTGATCAATAACTCGTGAATAAAAACGCAGATTAATGTACAACGTTTTACAGTTAAATGCTAAACACGGAATTTTTTATCTCAAATAATTTTCTGTTTAAGTCCTGTAGCATTAAGGACTGATTCTCCTCCTCAGAAACAGCTAGTGGAATTTTTTGTCTCCTGCCTTGAACGAAGTATCTTCAGTAGGATTCATGAACCATTTGCCTTCGAGGTTCTCTATCACGTCACACTTCAGGAGCTCGCTGTCATCCACCTGAAAGTGTAGTTTGCAGTTTTTCTGTTTATGTTTCTTTATCTTTGTTTATCTCTCTTCTCTCTCCTCTCCTCTCCTCTCCTCTCTCCTCTCCTCTCTCTCTCTCTCTCTCTCTCTCTCTCTCTCTCTCTCTCTCTCTCTTTCTCTCCAGATTTTGGCTTCATTCCTCCCTCCTCTTTCTGGCTCCCTCTCCCCCTCTTGCATTCGTCTGTCTCTATCTTGTTCTTGTTAACTACCTTACCCCTCTCACCTTTTACCTTCCCATCTTTCCTCCCTCCTTCCCTCTCTCCTCCCTCCCTCCCCCCCTCCCTCTTCCTCCTCCCTCCCTTCTCACCTTCCCTCCCTTCATCCCCCCCCCCTCCCCTCTCCCAACTTCCCCCACACTCACCATCTTCAGCGGCGTGTACTGAGGATGGTGATGCTCTATGTAAGGGTCGTTGGCCTTCTTGTTGAAAGCCACGATGAACACCCAGCGTCGCA
Organism: Penaeus chinensis; assembly: GCF_019202785.1. Taxonomy (NCBI): domain Eukaryota; kingdom Metazoa; phylum Arthropoda; class Malacostraca; order Decapoda; family Penaeidae; genus Penaeus; species Penaeus chinensis. The sequence continues at coordinate 1,250,242 of NC_061852.1, read as the reverse complement.
GGTCCGAGCTGTTCTGGTTCGAAGTGTGGAGTAAGTTGCAGTGGAAGAAGAGCATGTCCCCGGCCTTCATTTCTACGTGGACGTGTTCGAGGGCGAGCTTTGCCTTTGGGGGGAAATCAGGTGGAAAATAAGACTAGTGTCTTTTTTTCTCAAATGGGAATTGAGACGTGTTTTTCTTTATCAAATGGGAAATAGGACACTCGTTTATGTGTTTTGTAGGAGAACTTTACCTAAGGGTGGAAATCGAGTGCAACATGAGACGTTTTGGAAATGAAGTGGGAGGTGGGACGACTTTGTCTGCGGTATGAAATCAAGTAGGAAAGAGAAAGAGAGAAAGAGAGAGAGAGAGAAAGAGAAAGAGAAAGAGAAAGAGAGAGAGAGAGAGAGAGAGAGAGAGAGAGAGAGAGAGAGAGAGAGAGAGAGAGAAAGAGAGAGAGAGAGGGGGGGGGGGAGAGAGAGAGAGAGAAACAGTAACAGAAAGCTAGATAGAGAGACGCGCAAAAAGAAAAGAGACAGAGACAGAAAGGCAGACAGAGACACGAAGAAAGAAAACAGAGAGAGAGAGAGAGAGAGAGAGAGAGAGAGAGAGAGAGAGAGAGAGAGAGAGAGAGAGAGAGAGAGAGAGAGAGAGAGCGAGAGAGCGAGAGAGCGGAAGAGAGAGCCAGAGACAGAATGTCAGATGGAGAGAGACACAGGAAGAAGAGACAGACAGATAGAGGGACATACAGACAGACAACAGAGGCAGATAGACGCAACACAACGCCTCACCTGCTCGACCCGCTCCGGATCGGCGCCGAGCTGTTCCCCGATGGTCTTGTGATCGACCCTCCCCAGCTTGTGAGATCCGACAAGCACTTGCAAGCAGCCGTTTTCCTTCACGCAGTCGTCGACGGGGATGAAGACGGAGGCCATCTCCGGGTACAGGCAGCCATTGAAGTACCAGTACCTGGTGGGTGGGTGGGGGTGTAATGGGGAAGAGGGGAAGGAGAAATGGGGGAGGGGGAGGGGGAGGGGGAGGAGTAATGGGGAGGAGGAGAGAGGGATATGGAAGGATGGGTAGGGGAGTGTTGAAGGGTATGGGGTGGGGGTGGGATGTAACGTTGAATTATTCATTCACGTTAAACTCAAAATCCTGAATGTAGATGATATAGTTAGCACTCACCCTTACCTAGGACGTAACTTTTTTATTGGCACTCACTCGTACTGATACTAACCCTTAATTGGCTCCACCCCTCAATTAGCACCCACCTTTAATTGGCTCACTCACCCTTAATTGGCACCCACCCATATGTTTGGCACTCACCCATAATCCTGGTGCCACAAGAACGCCCCTCCGCTCTTGGCATCCTTCATCATGAGTTTGCTATGGTAATGATAAATTTCGTCTCCGCCCATAAGCTGGAAGAGAGGGTACACGTAAGATAATGTTAGTTAAATGATAACGTGAAAATGAAAATGATGATTCTGGGGCTGAGAACAAGAAGGGCCAGTGTCACAAAAGTCGATGTTGAGAAAAAACGCCTTTGAAAGTCTGCTTCGTTAATTGAGATTCAAATAATAATTTATGAAATATATTTTTTTCCTGTTACTATTCAAACTGTGTTGCATTATTCTTATCCTTTTTCATAACGATTTTTTTTTTACTATAGTGCTTACAAAACAAACAGTACAATTTCTTCTCAGATTAATTAATTAATCAAGACATTTACTGCTGTTATTGTTTAAAACGTTCCTCCTAATTCGATTTCTAAAGTTTATCTACCATTTTATGAGGAAAAAATATATAATTAAACTTCCCTTTGACAATAAATCTGTAATACATAATACAATTTCTTTCCTTTCTGTAACTGCAAAATCTATTACCTGTATAATGGAAATGACACAGAATAGTAAAAGCGGCCAACTTGAAATACCGATTGCTACGTATTCAAAATGCAGCGATTTGTGGCACTCACTCACGCGTTGGGATGTTTGATTCTCAGTGAAATAGATCTCGAAACGATGCTTGTGTGGCGTCCCTGATGAACTGATGCACATTAGTTTTTATTAGTCCACCACCCAGTACGATGGTGGACTTATCTCAAAATCAGTATTTTCGGATATTGGTCCTTCTAGCTCGGCTCTAGAATTTAGGTCATGATAGTGATAGTTTGCTGTAGCGGCGATAGTTGCATCAATAGCAGTGGTGGTGGGGGTAATAACAGTAATAATATGAGTATTGATAATAACAATAATAAACCAAATAACAACTTACAAAATACATAAAAGAACAACAACAGCAATAACAATCCTATAATCATATTAGCAATACTAATAATTGACTGATATATAAAAGATAATCTTTCCATTTATTAAACTGTTTCAGGTGTTTTTTTTTTTTTTTTTTTATCCAAAATACCGTCACTTTTCGCTTTCACGTGATCCCTGAAATCACAGACAAAAAAAAAAAAAAATTAAGATAAATAGAAATAAAATAAAAATTAGCATTCTGTACAAACTTTATCAACCTAAAACACAATACAATATTCGTTAAAGACACGGCCTCTTAATATATTCCGAAAATGAACGCTAACAAACACCTAGCAAGTGACCATCAGTATTTTTCGCAAGGCTTCCCAAACTCCTTCTCACCCACCAGCCCACCACAACCCACCGACGCACAGGGTGGGCACCACTGGCTAAGGCAAGGGTGATGGTAATGGTGATCAAAACATTATTTTTGTAATTTTGTTGTTGTTATTAGTATCATAATCCTTATCATCACCATCATTATTATTAATGTTGTTTATTATTATTATTGTTATTATCATAATCCTTATCATCATCATCATCATTATTATTATTACTGTTGTTTATTATCATTATTGTTATTATCATTATTACTATTATTATCATATATCATTTATCATTTTTATCATCATCATTAATATTATTATCATATATGATCTATCATTATTAATATCATCATCATCATCATTATCATCTCAGCTTCTCCCCTAATCCCCTCAAGACTCCTCTCCCTCTCTCACACCTAACACTACCCTCTCTTCTTCCCTGTCCTCTTCCCCTCCCTCCTTTCACTCTTCTCTCTCCCATCATTCACCCTTTCACTCTTTCCCCTCCCCCTCTCCCGCCTCCCCCTCTCCCCCCCTTCACTCATACCTCCATCCACTCTCCTCTCGCCCTCTCTCCACTCTTCCCCCTTCCCTCTCTCCTTCCTTCCGGTCTTCTCCCCTCTCCCTCCTTCTACTCTTCCCCCATCCCCCTCCCTTATTTCACTCTTCTTCCATACCTCTCCGTTATTCCAGTCTTCACACATCTCCCTCCTTTTTCCCACTCTTCCCTCTCCCCCCCTTCTCTTCCCCTCCCTTCACCCTTCTCCTTTACCTCCCGCACGGTCCCCGCCACCCTGGGAGAGCGAGCGAGGACCCCCGTGATGTCGTCCCCAGGGTGATTCCAGACGCACATTCGACTCTTTCTGTCCCCGTCGCTTCGTCCGTATGCGTGCCTCTGGATTCCCTTGCTGCTCTCCACGGCTGTTCGGAGCTTCTGAATCTCGGCTTCGCTTAGCATGTTCCTGTTTTTTTTTTTTTTTTTTTTTTTTCGGGGGGGGGGGGGGGGAGGGGGGGAGGTATTATGATTAGTTTTTTTTTAGTTTTATGTATGGTTAATGTGCGTTTTGTGTAAGTACTGAGATGGATGGATTTTTATTTTTCCAAGAGATTTTAAAACCATGTTAAACTGTTTACTATGGGATTTATTACGGTGCTTATAACTTCGTATGTTCATGCATGTTTATTATGCATTAGCTATCACTGTTTACACCTTAGTCTATCATGCCGACCCTTGAGGACCCTACCCTAAGGAACTAATTATAAATCACCCCAGCAACAGCAGGTTTTCATTTAGACTTCAGGAAAATACGACAAAACGCACGACCTTCCTCCCCCTACCCGCCCCTTTGGCGATAACACAGTATCTAGTTCTGTGGCCAAGGCTGACTTGCGGCTGCTGTTATTACTGTTAGTATTTTCAGTGCTAACGATAAGGTTACTGACCTATCTACTGGCATGCTGTAATCTCTCCCAGAGCTTCTGTATAGCTAGTCATAAGTCTTGCTATTATACACGCGCAACATGTATATGTAAATGTAAATGTTTATGTGTGTTTGTTTGTGTGTTGTGTGCAATACATACATACATGTATATATACATACATACATACATACAATAGAACGCACGCACACACACACAAACACACACACACACACACACACACACACACACACACACACACACACACACACACACACACA
>NC_061852.1:1238427-1240927 GCF_019202785.1 Penaeus chinensis | reverse complement strand
CACTACTTTTTACTAAAAACCTACTTTTACCGCGTTATTGCGTTCGAAAAGAATTACGTGAGTTACTCAAATATTCGTTCATCCAGGTGTACGGAACCTTCCCGCGAGCATCCTACAATGTCTCTCACTCCCGCGGATTTATCGCTCGAAGTCGCGTCCTCGTCTGTGCGCGGTTCTCTCTTTTTATTATCCTTTTTGTGTGTTTTGTCCTTGTTTTTTTTTTCTTTTTGGCTTTTGTTTTAGTCTGCCTGATAGCCGTTCTCTTTGTTTCTTTATATATACTTTCGTTTTTACCGTGTGTTATCTTTTACCAGTTCTTATTGATAATTGTATTGAGTTCTTAATCACTGTTTTCAGCTATTTCTTTTACTTTTTTTTATCATAAGTTAATTAGTTTGCTTGCTAACTCGTCATGGAGTGAAGGTACGACATCTTTTCAAAAGTCGCATTTATGGTCAGCTAAATTATTATTTTTTCTCTTATTTGCATGTTTTTTTTCTCTTAGTTCATGTTATGATATCCTTCCTGGTATTTTTTTAATTGTAATCAGATTTTATATAATATTATCATTTTACGTGGCTGATGACGTCACATAGTGTATATATACAACCCAGTTTTACCGCCAAAGACAGTCAGTCTATAGCAGTCAGTGTGTGTTATTGCTCCACTTTTGACCTGAGAACCCCGGATACCATAGCTACAGCTGCACAAAGAAAAGCTAAGTCTAGAGAGCCTGATATTTTTGTTTTACTAGGAGCTGGACATGATCTCCATTTCTATAAGAAACATGTACATTTAGTGATGCCTTGCTAGTTTCTTTCAATGGTTTTACTTTTATTTTATTGACTTTTATTCACTATCCCCTCAGGACTTGGCTTTTATTCTTGTGCTTGTTTTATTCTGCCGTGCCTTTGCTTACTCTTAGCCTTTGCCCTTATGTTTTACTTTCCTTTGAGATGCACCTTCAGTGTTTGTGTCGCTGTGCTTTAGCAACTTTTTAAAAGTATTAGTTAAAGGCCTTTTGCCTAAGGACCATCTACGACTCCTTTTTTTGCAGCAGTTAATGTTAGCCTTTAGCTAAGCACTTCATTTTGAAGTCGCTTTTATTTGTTCACGGCAGTTTTAAATTAACTGTAGGGCCTTTTTATATTTCTTTATTGCTTTACCTGGTTTTATATATTATTTTCATATGTTTTATTCAGTGTTTACTATGATTGAACATTAAGGAGATACACGCTGGAACTTGGCCCTAAATAGTTCTCATGCAGAGTCCCCCCCCCCCCCCACGCTACCACACCTCAAGGGGATCTGTACATGAGGGAACATTTCTCAGGGAGACTTGTATCCCTTGCTAGCACAAAGGGAAGGGAGTTAATAGTGCGGGACCCCTAGCCACAGATGCACGTAGTTGATACACCACACAGGTAAAAATCCATATAGTTTTCGCGAATAACCATACTATAAGCATTTTTTTTTTTTTTTTTTTTTTTTTTTTTATAAGAAGAGAGAGACATTTGCTTCAGACTAATATTCAAACATTGTATATGTGTTTAATTGTCCTAGCTGTAACATTAGGTATATTGGATCAACAGCACGTTGGTTCAAGCAAAAAATTCTTGAACATATGAAGAAAGTCCATAAATACAGGCCTATCTCTGAGCAAACCGGCGTTCTCTACAATTCGCCAGCATTCACACATGGAACCCCCCCCCCCCCCCCAACACTCACAGTGATTTAAAAATTCTGTCCACATCTGCCAACAGACTTAGACCTCCTAATCTTGGAATCTTTGTCTATTCATAAGATGAAGCCAGAGCTAAACAACAACACAACAGCCGCACAGCTATTTGCGGTGTAATCCTGTGACCGTAAATACCTGTTTAGTTGTTTATGGCCTGTTTTACTTGTCTTTTCGCTTGTACATACATCCCTTGTTGTTTCGTTTATTTTTCTCTGTTTCGCTTATTTAAAGATTTGTATAATTATGAACTGTTTTTTTTTTTTTTTTTCCTATCATGTCTGTCTCTAATGCATTTATTTTGTTTTGTTCGTTCTTTGCAACACTCAAGATGAAGAAGGTCGTCTTTGAAATGTATACCAAATAGCCTTGGTTATCATTTTCATCTTTAGATTACGTTTCCCTCGTGGCAAGTCTATAGCATATATCTATATATGTGTATGTGTGTGTGTGTGTGTGTGTGTGTGTGTGTGTGTGTGTGTGTGTGTGTGTGTGTGTGTGTGCATATATATGTATATACATATGCGTTTATACATACACATAATAAAACTATTAGATGGCTTTCTGATGTATAGCTGATTCATGTAAATATTGTAGAAATTTACCAGTTGCATTGTACCAGTATGTTATTTTTCGGATGTACTTGGGATATTGACCATATCTGAATTTATTACCTAAAACGATATGCTAATGTATTTCCTTTATTAGTACAGTATCTCAGTTTAGTTACATTTTGTTTGTTTAAACGCACACACACACACA
>NC_061852.1:1230927-1233427 GCF_019202785.1 Penaeus chinensis | reverse complement strand
TATCATTTTTATTTATTTATTTATTTTCCATGTTTTGAGATTTTGAGTGGTTACGGGGAGTAGGGGTGGAGGAGGAAGGGATAGGGAGGGAGAGGAAGGAGTGGTAGGGGGAGTAGGGGGGGAGGAGGTGGTGGAATGGACGGGGGAGGTGAAGGAGGGGGTGGAAGAGGGAGGCATGCGAGCCCTGGAAGGAGATGGTGGAATGTGGCTGGGAGAGGAGGTGGAGGAGAGGAGCTGGAGGGGAGGAGCTGGAGGGGAGGAGCTGGAGGGGAGGAGGTGGAGCGGAAGAGGAGGAGGAGAAGGAGAAGGGTGATGATGATGATGATGATGATGATGATGATGATGATGATGATGATGATGATGATGATGATGAGGAGGAGGAGGAGGAGGAGGAGGAGAAGGAGAAGGAAGAGGAAGGGAAGGAAGAAAAAGAGGTGGGGACTAGGAAAGGGAGGAGCAGAAGAGGAAAGGGGGAAAGAGGAAGTGGACGAGGAAAAGCACAGGCACTGATAAAGATGAGAAACAAACAGAAAGAGTAAGAGTAAGAGGAAAAGAGAAATAGTAAAGTGAAAAAAGAGAGAAAATGGAGAAAGGAGAAGGCAAAGAAGTAAGAGGAAGAAAAGGAGGCGTTGGTATAAGGCTGGTAGAGAAGGCAGATGAGCATCAATCAGTGGGGGCATTCAAAAGCCAATATCTCTTGAACAAATTTGTTTTGATAGCTGTGTTCTGCTGAGATTATAGACTACATCAAGGAGTGCAAATATGTGCTGCAGAGTAAGAGTAATGATATCCTCGAATTAAGAATGTGACCTCGAAAATCTAGAAATTTGGAAATTATTTGATAGAAGAAAAGGACAGTTATTCATCTCTCTCTCTCTCTCTCTCTCTCTCTCTCTCTCTCTCTCTCTCTCTCTCTCTCTCTCACACACACACACACACACACACACACACACACACACACACACACACACATGCGGGCGCGCGCGTAACGTAACACATAACAGTGAAAACTAATGTTTTCTTTCACTGCCTTCCTTTCACTTACCTTATCAGCCTCGGTTGGCTGGAGGATGATGTTGAAGGAAATGGTGAAGGCGAGCAGCAGGGCCCCATAGAGGAGGATCATCATGAGGAAGTTATAGGACACGTGTCGAAGCATCCTCACGTACTTGGCCAGGAGAGGAGCTCGGCCCAGGATCAGCACGAACTCGTACCTGCGAATGGGGAGGGTTTCGTACTCGCATTTCACATTGAAAAGGGAGCCACAAAAAAGGGAAAGCATGATATTCATTTAGACATAAACGGGGAATTAATCTATTGTTGCTTTAAGACAGAATATTGGAAGGCGAGGAAAGGGGGTTACTGGATGGTAAAGGATACTAGAAATTTTTGTTCATATCTCGTACATATAGGGAATCATCATTTAAGAATACGCAAAACAGCAGAATTGACGGAGAAAAACGTGTCCGTGTATAATTAAAGAACGAAATAAAACACGAGGAGGAACTCACCAAGCCACAATCATCGCCCAGGCAGCGAGATGGCGCGTCGTGTCAGCGTCGAGATTAGCAGAACACAACACGAACACAACTATTACTAGGAACCACTCAAAGTAATTCTCAACGTTCTTATAATACGTGCTGAAGGTGAAGGCCACTTGGAAAACCTCGCGCACCAGCATATATATGGTGAAGGGAATGAGGATAACCATGAGCGAGTTCACGGTCGTCTGCTGCGACTCGATCTCGTCCGTTAGGGTTGAGTTCGACGAGGATCTGGCCTCCAGTATCCTAAGGTCCTTGAGGCTGTAGACGAAGGCGGTGAGGACGAGAACGAAGATGAAATAGAGGACGAGGTTGGCTATGTAATATGGCAATGCTTTGCGCCATTTGGCATACAGGAAGGTTTCTACGAGAGGGTGTTTGATGGTGTTGCGATGTCGCTTGCTCTTGCTGATATCCATTAAGGTCCCTAATTCGCTAATTCGCTGCTGCTCGACATTTTGCTCCGAGCTGCCTGGCGGAAGCAGAAATCTGTAGTCAAGTTTGAGAGTATAGTTGTCCCCGAGCATGTTCTCCAGCTCGGCATCGACTTCGGCTTCGTCTGCATTGGCTGGGAGGTTTGAGATGCAATTGTCCATCGCGCGCTCCAGTGTGCTCGGAAGGAGGGACGGAAGCACGTTCCCTCGGTCCGTCTCGTTGACTTTGCGGTGCGCCCCGAGGAAGGCGCCCTTGCTCAGCAGTTCGCACAGCATGTCCTGGTTATTGAAGGCAGCGGCCTCGTGCAGGATCGTCTGGCCGTGGAAGGTCTGGTTAAGGTTCAAGAGGACGTCATTTTGCAGGATCCTTTCCAAGCACTTCAGGTGGTCGACTTCTGGTGGAGCCCCTTTCTGCCGCCGACTGTTTTCGATCAGTTTCTTTAGAATGTGAAAAGTGTGCTCCTGCAGATCCACCTTTTTGCTCGCGTTCGTCTTCATGCGCTCCAGCAGTAGCTCGAAGAT
>NC_061852.1:1223427-1225927 GCF_019202785.1 Penaeus chinensis | reverse complement strand
TCACCATTATTATCAAACTGCTTTCAACCTTCTTTCTTCCTTTCCTTCCACGCCCACTTTCTCTTCAGCCACTCCCTCCCCCTCTCTTCCTCCTCTCTTGGCAATTCCTTCCTTTATTCGGTTCTGTTTAAGTAAATGGTCTTCAAGGGAAATGTTATTTTTTTTTTTTTCTTCTTAAACTTTTTGACAATTGGACCAATCTGGTAGCGTGTAAACTTGCGTGGAATTGCGCCGTCCGGGTCTCTGCATACGTCCTCCTCCCCCGTCGCCCCTCCGCCCCCTCCCCCTTCTCTAAAACCTTTCCTCCACCCTCTGCCGCCTCCACCCCCACCACTATCCCCCATCCCACTTTTCGCACTTGGTCTCGGTAGTCCGTGCAGACTTCCCCTCCCCTCCCCTCCTCCTCACATCCCTCCCCCAACCTCCTCCCTTCTCTCCCCTCCCCTCCCCTCCTCTTCCCTTCCCTCCTCCTCGCTCTCCCCTGCCCCCCTCCCGCCTACCCCTGACCCTTCCCACTCCTCTCCATCGCTAACCCCCTCTCTCCCCTTCCCCTCCCCCATCCTCCCCTCGACTTTCCCTCCCCCTTCCCCCTACCCCCCTCCGCGCCTTCCCGTCTCCAAGAATAACTCTCGCTGCCTCCTCTTTAAATCTCCCCCACCCCCCACCCCCACCTAGGCTTCTCCGGCGCTTTAAATAACTTTTTTCGGCACTGGTTGTATTTGTTTCGCTGTATCTTGTTCGTTATTTGCGACTGCAGAGGCGCGTAGATCAATGGTTTCTCGACCTTGGACGAAGAGGCAAAGAGAGATCAAAGTCCGCCATCTTGGATGAGTTGGCCAGGCACCCTGCGCGCCTCTCGAGAAAGGAAAAAAATTGAGATTCTTCCGCGGAATGTTTTCATGGAGATATTAGAAGGAGAAAAGAAAATCACCTCGATAATAACAGACACTTCGCTTTATCCTATACCAAATAGGATCTTTAAGAACGATTCATCTCTTCTTCAATCCCGAAATTCATCGCCATTGGTTTGCCACACCCACTGTTCTCATCACTATGGCCTCCGTTCCCTTAATTCCTTTTCTTTCACAATCGAGACTGATCTGGCATCCACAAAGCACAAACAAAACAAACGGACAGCAGAGAGACTGACCGGAAATCCGCCAATGCAGAAATCTGTACTATTCTCTCTCTCTCTGTGTCCGGTCCAGCTGACTCGCCCATCCGCCCTCACGCCCGCGCGCGCGCCCTCGTTAACTCACCTGTCACAGCGGAATATGAGGGCGGGCATGGGGCACGGGGGTAGGGGGAGGGGGTCAGTATCGTGTGGGCATACTAATCTTTGTCGTCAAGTCCTTTGTTCAGCTTCCGTTGCGGTATTTCGTCAACTCTCAAACTGACATTTGGGCAAAGAGCGACACAGATCGAGCGAGAACTAAGGAGCTGACCTTTCGTATTTTCTCGTATTTTAGTAAAAATATTTATGACAACAAAGATCAGACAAATAACAAGGAGTGCCTTGTGTTTTTTCTTTTTTCTTTAACCTCGTCTCTTTGTAAGTCGCTATATCACTAGCATTTCCTTCCTTATGTTGACACTCGCTCTTCGTACTATGATCACCTTTTCGCGTCGTCTTTATCCCGTTCTTTCCCGTTTTAACTATAATTAAAAAAAGACTTTTAAATAACATTCTCTGCTCGTGACGTCATCAAAGATCAAGCACAGTTATGACCTCATCACGAAGCCATGTTGGGGGGAGGGAGAGAGTCCAACGCCATATTGCTTCTCCCTCTCTCCTCCTTCGCCGCCAAAAGAGACTCCGAGACCTCGCACTCACACGGTGGTGGCAGCAAGAAGAAGGATGAGGAGGATTAGGAAGACTCCGAGGACGGACGGCAAAACAGGCTTCTTCCTCCTCGTTGAGAGTCCTTCGGCAAGATCCTGGAAGCGAGGGATCCCGAGGAGGCGCGCGCTGAGTTCCTTCGTCCGCCGAAGAGCTGCCGAGGACTCTTCGCGTTCGTGGCGCCGCGGCTCAACTAAAAGACCCGCGGGTTGGCCACTGCCGAGACCGGACGCCGCACGAGCGCTGTTGCCAAGTCAGGCTTCCTCTGGCCTGGCACTCGCTCTTCTGGAGGGGGTCCATGTGGCAACGCTGCTGCTGACACTGCTGACACTTTGCTGGTTTTCTGAGCGAGTGACATCAGCGCGATACAGGGGCATTGTAGCTGCTATTCTGTGTTTTGTTCTTAATCTCCCTATTCAGGCTTTGAGGACAGAAACCGTGACTCCGAGACGCATGTAAGCTGTAGACGCGAGTCAACACCAGGTTTCACAAGCCGAGAATACGATCTCAGAACATGTGCACCTGTAGATGCATACACGCACACGCACACGATCGCTCGCATATGCAGTTATACACACAAGCACGCTTCTATACACACAAACTATCACACGAGTACACCGCTAGACGCACAAACACACACACAGTTATACTCTCAAACAA
>NC_061852.1:1211798-1219298 GCF_019202785.1 Penaeus chinensis | reverse complement strand
AGAAAATGTGATTATAAGATTAGTTTGTAATTTTTAGGCGTTGCATCACGTGAGTATTTAGGCCGGATTGGAGTAAGTAGTTTTCTTCGAAGCGATGAGAGTTTGTTTGAATATCAATATGGCTTATGAATGAGGTGTGAGGAGTAGGTGTGTAGAGTGTGGTGACGCAACAGCCGCTCCCCGTGACGAAACAGCTGATGTTTGGCAGAGGCGTTCGTTTCGCGCAGGACGCAAACAGCAGGACATCCGGGCCGCGCCGTGGACTGTCAGGATATGTATGCCATACGTTAACTGGAATGATACATGTGCTGTCGGTGTGCGGTTTCCCATGAATGGCGCCGTTTCGGTGTTTGCTCAGTTGGGACACTGATTTTTTTATTTTTTTATATTTTTATGTGTCCTCTCTTTCTTTCTCTCTCTCTTTCTCTCTCTCTCTCTCTCTCTCTCTCTCTCTCTCTCTCTCTCTCTCTCTCTCTCTCTCTCTCTCCCTCTCTCTCTCTCTCCCCCCCCCCCCTTTGAGGTGCTTGTCACTGCTGTCCACCAATATGTCAGGGTTTTGGTTGACGGAAACTCACCGCCTGGTCTCATTCTTTATTGCTGGAAGTGTAGGGTGTCGGTAGCGTAGCCGGCAACGAATAGGCCCGGCAAGGTGGGGGCCCTGGAGGGTGACCCCCCAAGAGGAGGCCGCGTCCGAACGGGAGCGTGACTCGAGGAAGAGTGATTGTCCGGGTCAAGATTGCTGGCAAAGGTCAAGAGGGATGTTGTCTTGGCTTACAGTAGGTCAGTACGGCGGCGGGTGCCGCACTATTGGTCAGCCCTGCCAGTTGGAGGGCGTGACAATGAAGGCTCCTGACCACACTCTCTCTCTCTCTCTCTCTCTCTCTCTCTCTCTCTCTCTCTCTCTCTCTCTCTCTCTCTCTCCTCTCTCTCTCCCCTCTCTCCTCTCTCCTCTCTCTCTCTCTCTCTCTCTCTCTCTCTCTCTCTCTCTCTCTCTCTCTCTCTCTCTCTCTCTCTCTCTCTCTCTCTCTCTCTCTCTCTCTCTCTCTCTCTCTCTCTCTCTCTCTCTCTCTCTCCCTCACTCTCTCTCCCTCCCTCTCCCTCTCCCTCTCCCTCCTCCCCTCTCCCTCTCCCTTCTCCTCCCCTCCTTCTCCTCTCCCTCAGTGAGACATTTTCCTTTTTTTTTCTTTTTTTTTACATGCTTGGCAAAATCTAAGTAAAACGCTTTCATGCACGGCATATTTCATTACAGAAGAAACGTCGATAACCGTCTTTATTACTAGCCTTTCACACCGGTTATAGGGCACTTGGAGGGTAACTCACTTAAATACCGATGTGAATTCCATTTGCACATTTATCACCTGCCCTTTGAGCTTTTTTTGTTTAGAAATTACTTATCTCAAGGGGTGTGTATTTCTTTTCATAAATAATTTTCTGCTTAAGTTACCGTTACTTTTTTTTATTTAACTTCAATCACCAACTTTTCAAAACTTAAATGCAACCCCTCAATGATAGCATATGAAAATGAAATGCAAATTTGAAAAATAACGAAAGTGTATGGCCAACATGTTTTGGAGGAAGTAATATCCTAAAACGACACAAACACACAGCAGAGGCAAGGGAAGCCAAACTGCATTAAATCGTCCACGTTACGTACACAAGATCCGGCCGCCATGTTGTAATTAGCAAAGCCGAAAAAAGGGGGCCTTTGGTCCACAAGACGGGAGTGTATTGTGTATTAGGAGCCTCGAGGGAGATGAAAGGGAAGATGTATAAGGGAAAAAGGAGAGAACTGAGAGAGAGAGAGAAGGAAAAATAATAAGCTGGAAAAAGAGGGAGGGAAGGTAAGGCATAAAGGCAGTGAAGAAAAGGCGTGGCGGGAAGGAGGAGAGAAAGAGAATTGAGGAAAAGGAGGGAAAGTGACGAAGAAGCGAATAAATAAGAAGAGGGAGAGAACGGAAAGAAGAGGAGGAGTATGAGAAAAAAAGAGGTGGGGGGAGATAAGTGGAGAGAGAGAGAAAGAGAGAGAGAGAGAGAGAGAGAGAGAGAGAGAGAGAGAGAGAGAGAGAGAGAGAGAGAGAGAGAGAGAGAGAGAGAGAGAGAGAGAGAGAGAGAGAGATAGGGAGAAGAGAGAGAGAGAGAGATAGAGAGAGAGAGAGCGGGAGTAAGAATAAGCGGGTCAGCAGCCAGACAAACAGACGGGCAGGCAGGCAGGCAGGCAGGCAGGCAGGCAGGCAGGCAGGCAGGCAGGCAGGCAGGCAGGCAGTCAGTCAGTCAGTCAGTCAGTCAGTCAGTCAGTCAGTCAGTCAGTCAGTCAGTCAGTCAGTCAGTCAGTCAGTCAGTCAGTCAGTCAGTCAGTCAGTCAGTCAGTCAGTCAGGCAGGCAGGCAGGCAGACAGGCAGACAGACAGGCAGACAGGGATGCAGTCAGGCAGGCAGGCAGACACAGACAGACACAGGCAGGAAGAAGGCAGACACAGACAGACACAGGCAGGCAGAAGGCAGACAGACAGACAGGCAGACAGAGGCAGAAAGAGACAGGCAGACCCAGACCCAGACAGACAGAGACAGAGAGAAATGCGCATCAACAGTATTTCACAATAGGAAGTGATGTATACCACTGAATAAATATTTTGAGCTCTTATGTCACGAGAACTCGAAAGCGTTCACCACAAGAGCTAGTAAACCGTTAGGAAGTAAACAAAGAAACAGACAAACAAATAAATAAAAGGGCATTCGGCTCTCTTCATCATAGTTATTTCCTGTTGTACGTAATTATTATTATTAACGATGATATTAGCAGCATGGGAATAGTATTAATGAGGATAATACAGATGGTAACAGTAGTAACTATGATTAATAAGCTGTATTCATGTTGACAAATGTAGAAAATATATGAATGAGAATGAATATCTTCACAATACAAGAGATGTGTTTGACCGGTTTCGATTATATCTTCGTCAGAGGATATAATCGAAACCGGTCAGATACATCTCTTGTATTGTGAAGATATTCATTCCCATGCATATCTTTTCTAAATTGTGATTAATATTCATTGTTATTGTTATCATCATCATTATTATTATTATTATTATTATTATTATTATTATTATTATTATTATTATTATTATTATTATTTCTATTATTTTTATTCTTGTTGTTATTATTATTGTTTGTATTGTTATTATTATTAATATGATTATCATCATCATCATCATCATTGTTAGTTTTTGTTTATATATGTTTGTTTATATGTGTTTGATTATGACATGATACTTCCTATATCCCACGACCCCTTTAATGCGGGATATCCGCTCGTTAAACTTTTGTTTTGAAATGTTCAACATACCCTCCCCCCCATCCCCCCAGAAATAAAAACAGGATATGGTGATAACAGCAATGGCAGTAAGGAAGGCGGGAATAGGGGAATATCTGAAATTCCAAGAATAGGCTGAAAGAGAGCATTTTGTATATTATTTGTTGCATTGATTATGAATGAGTTTGCTTTCGTGTTTTTATTAGTGTTATTATTCATTAAATTAGTTTTCCGTGTTTATTTAAGTCATATTAATTGTCCGGTTTGTAGGTGGTCGTAATTTGGAGGTCGTTTCGCCATTTTTGGGATATTACGAGGTAGTCCTATAATACGAACTCAGGAGGGCAAAATTTGTGGTTTTCGAATAGTAACTTTTTCCTGAATAATTCATATATCTTTGCTTTCTCTGTCTTTCCAAGCAATTAGTTTATCCATTTTGTCTTTACTTTTCTGTTTTATCCTTTTATTTCTCTTGGCTTTGTTCGCTTTTTCGCATTTTCCCACGACTCCATTTGCATGTGGTCAGATTCACACGATTATTTACTTGTGTGTCTTTTTATTATTGCACGGGTATATGATCTCTTGGACATGCAAGTTAAAGCGATGTGTGGTTACCCGCTCGTCTCATGTTGTCGGTATGTTGTCATTGTTGATATGAGCAATATCTCTTTACAAACATTGATTCAGCTGAATATTACAATTCGTGAACTCTTTATTTAACATGGAATTTTTAGCATGTTTACTGACTCTGAGGCAAATTTTCTCATGCACTGATATGGGTTAGAGTCATTTTCTTTGTGAAGGGTATTTGGGATGATGCCTTCTGTTCCCCGTCGATCTGTCCTTAACCCCCGTCATGCTAAACGGAGAGGGGAGAGCCGTGAGGGCAGTGTGTGAGGAGGAGGAACATCTGACACGAGTTTTTAATTAGTTTGATAGCATTATTTGTTTTAGGTCCATTTTTCCTTTTTTTAATTGCGAATGCGTGTGGTCGAGATTTCAGCTTTCCTGAGGTATGTTTTTTATCATGCAGTCTCTCGGTGTAAGAGGAAGAGGGAAATAGAATTCGAAGAGGAGAGGGAAGGGAAGAGGAGAATCGAGGAAGGCGCATCATTTCTCCTCTGTCTTCAGCTGTTCCGGTCATCGCATCTTTTGTTTAGCTGCTGGCTAAGACATTGCTCTTGCAGTCAGAACCAGGGTTGTGGATTTGACGACTTACAGAGCAAGCAAGAAGGCAGTAAGTTTTCACAGTATCAGTACCACTGTCGTTAGAGATGGTGGAATTGAGCTTACTGTTTTCTTTGCTTAGCAGAGCTTTTGTAGATGGTGTAATGATATCAGCAGATATGAGTAAACCCATCTGAAGAAGAGAGGAGTTTTACATACGAAGACAAATGACTCGAAAGGCTCTGCGCAGCCTCCCGCCGGCCTTCGACGTTGTTTTCATTTGACACGTCACGAATTCAAGGCTCATATGCTGTGCGAGGCATATCCGTGGCTTTATTTGTCTCGCCAATGCTCCACTTCCACTGATGACTCGTTCAGTTTCACACCATTATATTCTCAAGAAATTATTTGAAAATGCGGGGATGCGGAGGCCACGTTGACGCTGCATGCATAGGCAGGATATGAACTATATCGGTGTAAATTTAATTCGTAACCTGTCAGTCCTTTGTCGATGCCTGCCTCGTGCATGATGTCCCTCGCCGCCGGCACGTGTCGGGAGAACAGCCGTGCACAAGGCCGCGGTTGTCAGCAAGGCCAGGTCCCCCGACCATCGCCACCGGGGATGCAGCAATCACAGCTTTGCAATTTCTCGGCCTGAGACCTTACTCCATCAAAAGGCTTCTTTATTCCCTCCATGTCCAGGCTTTGGGGCGTCTTTGTGAGGTCTGCAAAGTCCGTAGTTCGCGAGAGGCTGGTTCCTGATAAACAAAGTTATCGTGTAATTACATTTAACTCATCCAAGTAAAAGTTGTTGTTTCTATCTTTTTATGCTTACTCTATACACAGTGACTATGTCTTTAGAATTATAGCCCCGTTCTTAAAACCTCTATGATAATGAGATAAAAGCAAAGTAAGAGAGAGAGAGAGAGAGAGAGAGAGAGAGAGAGAGAGAGAGAGAGAGAGAGAGAGAGAGAGAGAGAGAGAGAGAGAGAGAGAGAGAGAGAGAGAGAGACAGAGACAGAGAGATGGAAGGAGACAAAATTAAATCCTTCACATTTCTGTTTACATAAACACACAAACACACACACACACACACACAACACAAACACACACACACACACACAACACACACACACACACACACACAACAACACACACCCAAACACACACACACACGAGCATAAATAGTGGATTTTTTTTTAAATAAGGGCCTAGAGAGAGAGGAGAGAGAGATGAGAGAGAGAAAGAAAGCGAAAGAGAGTGTGAGAGAGAGAGTTTTGTGTGTTGTGTGTGGTGTGTGTGTGTGTGTGTGTGTGTGTGTGTTGTGTGTGAGAGAGAGCGTAGAGAGAAGAGAGAGAGGAGAGATATGGGGAGAGATGTGGAGAGAGAGAGAGGAGAGAGAGAGAGAGAGAGAGAGAGGGAGAGAGAGTGAGAGAGAGAGAGAGAGAGAGAGAGAGAGACAGGTGGGGGGAGGGAGGAACAGCATTATTCTGTCTTCCCAGTTGCAGATCAACAGTTATGTGCGTTAGATACCTATGTATTGATTTATTTACAGAACTTCTGTTTAAATACGTTGATGCATACATATACGCTTACGTGTGTGGACGTGCGTATGTGTATGCGTATGCATGCGTGTGAAGGTGTGGCGGATGTCCCGTAGAGTAAATGTGGGTTGCGTCGCCGCGCGTCCCGCCTCGCCCCGACCCAGGCCGCCCGTCAGTTCACTTGTGGCCGAGGGAGAGGGCGGTCGTGTGCGCGCCTGTGTGCGGCTGACACGTCCCATGGGCTAGGAAGCGATCGGGTGTTGGTTCATAGCGTTCCATTTGCGCTGTCTCTTTATTTGATGTTATGAGACCTTTTCTTTCCAAAGAAAATGTCTATGGTTGATTTGATTATTTGAAAGATATTTCTTGTTTTCCTTGTATTTAGTAATTCTGTCAAAGCGGAAATCATGTGATGAACATTATGCTCTCTTGACACTAAATTTATCAGTGTGTGAATTATTAAGGGAAGATAAAGGTGGAGGATGATAGACCTTTGTATGCTAATGACAGTGTTATAATTACACCTTCTTTAGCTTTGATGTTTTGAATTGTTAGAATAATCACATAATCGCACTATTGTCTGCCAGTGACATTGGCACTGTAAGGAAGACAAAGACGTGAAATTAGACTCCTATTTTTAACGTGATATCTTGGCCTTGAGTGGCACTATCGAGGTGTTGGGTGGCACCATGAAGGACCTCGCCTTCCCCAAGATGCCAGCCAATAAAGAAAATATTCAGGTGAGTTTTGATCTTCTTCCTCAGTTTTTATTTTTAACCCTTATCATCCGATTTTTCCGTTCTGTTAGACTAGGTGACTTCCGTTCCCCGTCAGCACTTGTATTTTTCATCTTTTATCACAAAACTTTTCCTCCGAACTTCCTCTCGTTCGGATGGTGTTGACTTCGAAAAATATAGGAAAGGTATAAATGCGAATATTTTCACAGTGCAAGAGATGTATTTGACCGGTTTCGATAATGTCTTCGTCAGACATACATGTATTTCTGACGGAGATATAATCGAAACCTGTCAAATAACATCTCTTGCATTTTGACGATTGCCATTCGCATCCATACCTTTGCTACGTAAAGACGAGTGTGGTTCGACCCGCGTCCGAATGTGTCGTCCTCTCCCTGCATGCCAACTGACCTGCAATTTGCGTTCATTCGAAGGCAGGCCGAATCGTCGTCGGTGCGTGCTTGCGCCCTCGCTCCGGAAGCACTCGGGATCCGAGGCAAGAGGCAGGGGAGGCAGGGGAGGCAGGGGAGGCATGGGGGGTAGGCAATCACCCAAGACACGACGCGTCAGGTGTCTGCCATTAGAGACTCCCGCCTGATCAAATGCTAGAAAGGAAACGAATGTGGCTTTGATATCACGGTTTACTTAGGGTTGTTCCCTCGGACGCGTGTTTTATGGCGAGTGCGTTCTCCCCGCCCGTCGTCAGGTGGCGTTCGCGCAGCTCGACGCCTTCTATCAGT
>NC_061852.1:1204298-1209298 GCF_019202785.1 Penaeus chinensis | reverse complement strand
TCCCTCTCTCTCTTCCTCTCCCTCCCCTCTCTCTCTCTCTCTCTCTCTCTCTCCCTCTTTCTCTTTCTCTCTCTCTCTCTCTCTCTCTCTCTCTCTCTCTCTCTCTCTCTCTCTCTCTCTCTCTCTCTCGTTCCCTCTCTCTCTCACTCTCTCTCTCTCTCTCTCTCTCTCTCTCTCTCTCTGTCGATTCGTCCATTCCACTCTCCCACCATTCTTATCTGTCACCTCTCGATCTATTCATCGATTTCCCTATACTATTTTCACTCCAACCTTCCCCCACCCTCTCGTACTTTTCTTGTCCTCTCCCTCCGTGCTTTCTCCCAGTTCTCCTTCCCTTCTCACTTCTTCTTTTTCTTCATCTCTTATCTCCTGCTGTGCGGTGTAGCGGTCTCGTCTAGTAATCTTGCTAACCCGCGTTCAATCCGCACGCACTGCCAGTCGATGGTAACCCACGGCCATTCCTTGCACGCAGGGGGTGATTTAGAGCAAAATGATACACACAGCTGTCGCACCAAGAATAACCACTGTAACAAATGGAATATAACTATTTTATTGATTATTATTATTATAGTAATATCCTCCGAAGCTCCCACGTTCGAGAGGGCAGTGAGTAGCCCCGCATCCCTTTGCAGTAATACCAGCCTTACTGTATATCCCTTTTGGCTGCACTGGGGGTGTTTACGGTCGCCCAAGAAATGGTCGGATCGGGTTAAAGGTATTTGTTTGGAGGGGAAGCGAGGAGGTCGGTTTAAAGACGGGCCGGCGGACAGTAGCTCAGGCTAGACTACCTGGGGCGAGATTTTTAAAATAGATTTTTGTTATTTCGTGACTTTTTGTTTTTATCTTTTGGGGGGATGGGGGGGGTGTTTGGGGGGAGGCTCTTTTGATTTTTGTTCATATGTATTTCCTTTTTATTTGTGATTGTTTGTAAAAAATAAACGTAGATGAGATTGTATTTTATTTGTTTTTGTAAATTATTATTGTGTTCATATTCTCTTTTGGATGACAGTGAATGGACATGGCAATGAACAAGAAGAATATAATGAACATTAAGAAGGAAGAAAAGAAAGCTTGGTAAAAAATAAAAAAAATAGTGTTGATGATGATAATAAGGAGGAGGGGTAGAGGGTAGAAAAAGAAGAATGGGAGGAAGGTAGAGGTGGGAGAAGGAAAGGGGGGAGGAGAAGGAGGGAAGAAAGAAAAGGGAGGAGGAAGAAGAGGAAGGGGAAGGGAGAAGGCGGAAGAAAGGAGAGGAAGTAAAAGGGAGAAGGGAGAAGGAAGGAGGGGAAAGGAGAAGGAAGGAGGAAAAAGAGGAGGGGAAGGAGAAAGAGAAAGAGAAAGAGGAGAAAGAGAAGGAGGAGAAGCAGAAAGGGGAGGAAAAGAAGGTGGAGAAAGAGAAGGAAGAGAAAGAGAAACAGGAAAAAGAGAAGGAAAGGAGAAGGAGAAGGAGAAGGAGAAGGAGAAGGAGAAGGAGAAGGAGAAGGAGAAGGAGAAGGAGAAGGAGAAGGAGAAGGAGAAGGAGAAGGAGAAGGAGAAGGAGGAGAAGGAGGGGAAGGAGAAGAAGAAGGAGAAGGAGGGAAAGGAGAAGGAGAAGGAGAAGGAGAAGAAAGAAAGTAAGAAAGAAAGAAGGAAAGAAGGAAAGAAAGAAAGAAAAAAAGAAAGAAAGAAAGAAGAAAGAAAGAAAGAAAGAAAGAAAGAAAGAAAGAAAGAAAGAAAGAAAGAAAGATAGAAAGAAAGAAAGAAAGAAAGAAAGAAAAAGAAAAACAATAAAAAAAAAGAGAGAAAAGAAAAAGAAAAATATGAAAAAGAAGAAGAAGAGGTTAAGGTTGAGGAAGAGAATTAATATGTTGAAGATGAGGAGGAGGTGAAGGAAAAGGAGAAAAAATGGGAAAAGAAATATAGGAAAAACATTGTCGACGCACTCTCCTCGGCGTGAATGCAAGCGAGAGCATTGACAGTCACTTTCGCATTGGATCACGGGCGTGGCTGGAGGGCGTAGCTACCATTAAATGGGCGTGTAAAGTAGTGTATCACCTCAGTATAGGCGTGGTACTTTTCACTTCATTTCCCTGGGTGGAACAGTATGTGGATTTGTTGTTATTTTTTATTTTTTTTATTGATCATATCCTTGTGTAGGCCTATCATACATTTCATTCGTGTTTTTCAATTAATTTCACTGGATAGGAAAAAGCATATACTGTATAAGTGTATATACAGTATATGGTTCACTTCGTCATCTCCCTATTTAGGCTTAGGTCAGTGCATTCTATTTTATTATCTTTTGTCTTATTTTTTTTACATTTCATTGTTATTCTGTTGTATTCTATTCTATTCCATTTCAACTATTTCACATCTTGGGGTGTGTGCGTGTCGTGAGGATTCATGAGTTGTCTCTCTAGATTTTCGTATTCTGTAGTTCTTACGCTGTGCTTGGACCGCGTGTTTGTTTTTACGCTTTTTTCGCTTTTGGTGTGATTTATTTCACATTTTCTTTTATCAATCAGTTTCCTGAATTCTGTGATGTTTTTATTCCCATCACGCGTTCTTCATTTACGTAAGACACTACTGGATATCAGTATATATATGATATTGGTATCCCCCTCCAAAGAAAGAAAAGAAAAAAAGAGAGACAATAATAAAACAGAAAGAGAATAAAAGACAAAAAATATCTGCACTCAACCATGCATTCAGAAACTCCAAAGACTCCTAAACCCATGTTTGCGCAATGTAATCCCATCTTGAGTCTCGAATCCTGTTACGCGGCCCCGCCTTTGTCGCTCCTCCCACAACCCAAACCAACCTGTTTCTGTCACTTATGGCTGTCGTCACCTCGGGAGCTCTCCGCTAATGCAGAGGTGGACGTCGCTCTCTGTTAGCCCGGGGAGACGCGTCGAGGGAGACGTGCCGTGTCATATGCTGTCCGTGTCGGGGTCCAATTTGTGTGGGAGCTTGGTATGTGGGTGGTATGTGGACCGTGCCAAGGTATGTGGCGGAAGGCTCTTGATGTTATTGTGATTTGTTGTTATAAATTGGCTGTTGGTATTGATGGAGTGTAAAGTTATCGCTGTTATCGATTTTTCTGCTGATTATAAAAGTAATATTGTAATTCTGTGCGTTTATGTCTGGTGTGTGCGTTTTTTTTAATTATTTTCCTTTTGTGTTTGTGTCTGTATGTGCACATGTGTGCGTATATTTTTATTTGTTTGTATTATTTTGATATTTGTATTTCATTTTTGTTGTTACTTGTTTTGTTGCAAAATGTTCTAAGATGCTGGTAGTTTGTGCCTCTTTTGTTGTGGATGATTTAGATCGGTCTTTGCGTGAGTTTTCTTTGGTTATTGTTGAGTTGGAATGTGATATTTTGTTTTGTAAGGAGGCATTCGAACTTAAATTGTTTAATTTGTCTCTGTCGCTTATTTTACTCCCCCCTCTCTCTGTCCCTGTCTGTCCCCATGTCCCTGTCCTTTTCCCTCTCTCTCTCTCTCTCTCTCTCTCTCTCTCTCTCTCTCTCTCTCTCTCTCTCTCTCTCTCTCTCTCTCTCTCTCTCTCTCTCTCTCTCTTTACCCCTTTCCTTTTCCTGCCTCTCTCTCTCTCTCTCCCTTTCCCTTACTTTTTTCCTTTCCCCTCACCCTCATCCTCCCTCTTTCCATCTATCTCTCTTTCTCACCCCCTCTCATCCCACTTTTTTTTTCTTTCTCCCCTCTCCCCTCTCCCTTCTCCCCTTTCCCCTCTCCCCTCTCCCCTCTCCCCTCTCCCCTCTCCCCTCTCCCCTCTCCCCTCTCCCCTTCCCCACCACCTTCTTTCACTGCATCCCGAGTGAAGTCCTTTTCATCATCCAAGCGGCCAGATCTTGCCTATTTATCACGTCAGTTTGTTGAGATGAGGCTTTGGAGGTGCGGGCGTTCGCTCCTCCGTCGGTATATGGTATGTATAGGGCGTGTTGTGTATGTAGGAAGTGCATTGTATGTAGGCTATGTAGCGTGTATGTGGGGTATACATGTTTAGAATGTGTATGTAAAATGTGTAGGTGTTTTGCGTGTGAAGCGTGTCGTGTTTATGAAGAGTATGTAGTGTGTATGCATTGCCTGAGCTGGAGACTGCTGCGGTCAGTGACGTGTTTGGGTTACGTGCTTCATACTGAGTCCTCTCTCCGCACCCCCCCCCCCCCCTTTTTCTATCCTCCTTCGCCTGCCCCTTCCCTCGCTTTCCCCTCTCCCTCCCCCTCTCCCTTCCCCCCTCCTTACCCCTCTCGACCCTTAAACATTTCGCTCTTACCGATTACTACTTTCGTTCTTGTGTATTTGTTTGTGTTTGTTGTTGTTTTCCTGTTCTGGTTTCAGATGGTCTTTTCTTATTTTCGCTTTCTCCCTATTTATATCTTAATTCTTTCTCGTCCTTCATCCATTTCTCTCTTTTCCTCTCTTTATTTCGGTTGTCCATCCGGCCCTTCCGTCCTCTTACTCCTTTCCCCTGTTTATCATCCCCCAGCCCTCTCCCCTCGTACTTTTTTCTCTCTGTCTCCCCTTCGCCCACTCCTTCCCCTCACTCTCAAGTGCCGCCCTATCTTCGGCCGAAAGTTATTTTAACAGTACGCCTGAATTTTGCATTTGTATCATTTTTAATTATTACCTTTTTTTCGTCGATTTTCATATTTTTTTATTGATACTTCCGCTATTATTCATGAGTCTTTGTGCGTATCTATGTCGGCCTTTATTGATGTTATCAGTTGTGTAGCTATTGACATAGTTACCCCCTTATGAGAACACTGGACAAGAAAATAAATCGAAATGATATGGCAATAAGCCAGATAAGAGTGTATGCTAAGCAGATCCGACCAGAGCCATCTAACGGCCGGAGAGGAAACTATATCGCTCCTCTTATCAGTGGATATCTCTAAGCCTTTTTATCTGAGGATAATTATCGAGTGGACAGTGGGAAGGGGACGAGGGGGGTGTAAGGAGGGGGATAAGGTGTGGTGAAGGGTGGGGTGGTATAGTGGT
>NC_061852.1:1191171-1193671 GCF_019202785.1 Penaeus chinensis | reverse complement strand
GATGTGGGCGTGAGGGGCGGGGGGCAGCGGGCGCCTCGCTTCCCACTGCTACCTCCGGCTGGGCGAGGTGGGTTGACGACTCCATTATGAGGCATCGGGTTACATGTTTAGCCGCCCTGGGAAGAGCACGGCGAGTTGATCCCCCTCCCCCTCCCCTTTTCCCCCTCTCTTGACGCCCTCCCCTTCCTCGATCTTTTCCCCCTTTCCCTCGCCTAGCGAACCACTCCTCCATCCACCCTCCCCTCTCCCCTTCCTCCTTCCTCCTTCCTCCTTCCTCCTTCCTGCCTATTCCTCCTCTCTTCCTTCTTCCCTAAATCTCTCCCTCCACTGTCTCCCATTTTTCTTCTTTTTCCTCTCTTCCCATCCCATAATCTTTTCGGCGTCTATTCTCGTTCTTTTAGTGTCCATTCCGCCCCCTCCCTTTTTCCACTTGCCCCCCTTCCACTCGCCGGAATCCAGGACAAACCTCCCCACCTTCATCCACCTTCCCTTCCACTCCCGCCCCGCCCTCCCCCCGCCGCCGGAATCCACTCCACCTTCATCCACCTTCCTTTCCACTCCCGCCCCGCCCTCCCCCCGCCGCCGGAATCCACTCCACCTTCATCCGCCTTCCCTTCCACTGCCCTCCGCCCTAAACCCGGAGATCCCCGAGCCGACGTCGAGAGCGCGAGAGCCTGAGCATCGGAAGCCCGGAAGCCTTACGAGGGTTTCCGGGAGCAAGCGGGTGTGCATGCAGCCGTGCGGGGTGTGCATGCGTCTGCTTGCGACGGAGACCCCTTGGAAGCGGGAGAGAGAGAGAGGGTGAGGAGAGGGGAAGTCGGGGTGGGGGGGGGGCGTTTTCACTCCTTGATCATAATTTCCTCCACGTCCCTTCTATCTTTTTTTTTTCCATTCATAGAAAAACTGACTGTGCAAGAGTGCATATTCTGCTGGGTGCAAAGAGAGAGGAATTACTGATGTATATATTCTTATTTTCCTTAACTTTCTTTGCATGACATCTTTATATGTTGTCGTTGTTGTTTTCTTCGTCATTCTCCTTTTTTACAATATTCATTACATCTACGTTGCCTCTATCCTAAAGAAAAACCTTAAAAATACCTTACTCCTCCTTCTGTCTAAGTTATTTCGTTAGATAACAACAATACAGTTCAAAATGACATATAGGAATAATCAAAGCTTCGACCTAAAGGACAGCTGGACTTTCCACCCTTCTAAAGATACCGGCCACAAATCAAAACAAAACAAGAAAGTCACGATTCCCATCAACACCGTCATCTCCCAAAAAATCCCAAGACAACAATTAATTTCTCTCGTCAATGAAAATCGCAAATACACACGAAGAAACTGCATGGACAAAGGTCTACGAACGTTTTCAGATTTCGCAAATGGTCTGTGACATAAACAGATGAGGACCTCCGGCGGAGCGAGCTGTCACCCTGGCCGGAAACACGTGGCTTTTGTTTACAGTCACAGGTGGGGGTAGGGTGGGGGGGAAGGGAGTGGGGGTGTTGTTGCTTATGAGTTTGAAGGATGGATAGCCGGAGTGAGTTTGTGTATGTGTGTGTGTGTGTGTGTGTGTGTGTGTGTGTGTGTGTGTGTGTGTGTGTGTGTGTGTGTGTGTGTGTGTGTGTGTGTGTTTGTATAGGCGTGTGGGTGCGACTGTGTGGAGAGCTAGAGAGAAAACACACACACACACACACACACACACACACACACACACACACACACACACACACACACACACACACACACACACACAGAGAGAGAGAGAGAGAGAGAGAGAGAGAGAGAGAGAGAGAGAGAGAGAGGGGGGGGGGTAAAGAGGGAAAGAGGTGGAAAGAAATCAAAAGAAGGAAAAGTAAAAGAAAAAATGCAAGAGCAAGTCCAACGAGAAAGCCGAAAGAACTCCCCAAGCCCTTCCACCCCCCTCCCCCTCTCCCCCTGCCCTCTTATCAACTAACCCCTCCCCCCTCCTCCAATCCCCACTCTACCTCACGGTCCTCCTTCCCCTCCCACCAGCCCTCTCATCTCCCCCCCTCTCTCTCAGCGTACCCCCTGCCACCTACCTCTAGCCCTCCCTCCCTCACCCTCCTCTCTGCCTCTCTCCTTCCCCTCTCTCCTCATCCTTCCCCTCTCTCCCTACCCCATCCCCTCTCTCCATTCCCCCTCCTCTTCCATTTCCCCCTCCCTCTCTCCTCACCCTTCCCCTCTCTCCTCACCTCATCCCCCTCTCCTTTTTCGCCCTTCCCCTCTCTCCCCATCCCCTCCCCTCCCTCTCTCCTCCCCTCCCCTCTCCTCACCCCCTCCCTCCCTCCTTAACCTCCTCCCTCTCCCCCCTCACTCTCTCCTCCCCTTCCTGTCCCTCCTCTCCCATCCCTCTCTCTCCCCCATCCTCTCCCCTCACCCCACCCCCCACTCCTCCCTCGCCCCTCCTTGTAAAGCCATCAGGGGAATCCACAGCCTCACTTACCCTGATTGCGGCCTACAACCCCTCGCGCGC
>NC_061852.1:1183671-1186171 GCF_019202785.1 Penaeus chinensis | reverse complement strand
TGGATGTGTAAACAAATGTTTTTTTCCCTCTCTTTTTTGTTTTTTTTTTTGTTTCCTTTTATATTCACGCTTGGCAGGATGAATGATAGGGAGGAGAAGAAAGGAAATCAAGGAAAGAGGCGAAACGTGAGATATGCAAATAAATAATGGGGTAGATAAATAAATATTTTTCTTAATTTAGTTTTCAGTCTCTCTCTCTCTCTCTCTCTCTCTCTCTCTCTCTCTCTCTCTCTCTCTCTCTCTCTCTCTCTCTTCTCTCTCTCTCTTCTCTCTCTCTCCCTTCCTTTCGCTTTCCTTCTTCTCCTTGGTCCTCGCCGTCTTTCTCTTTCCCCTTCCACCTTTCTCTTCCTTTTTCCCTTCATCTCCACCTTTCACTTCCCTTATTTCTTCCCCTTCTTCCCTTTTCCCTTCTCCCTCCCCGTCCCTCTTTCTCCCTCCCTCTCTATCTCTTTCTCCTCTCCCTCCTTTCCCTCCTTGCTCCTTCCTCTCCACCTTTCTTTTTCCTCTCCCTCCCCCACCTCCTTCCTCCCTCCTCGTTTATCTTTCCACTCTCCCCCTTCCTTCCCGATCTCCCCCCTTTTCACTTTCCTTTCCCCTTCTCCCACCCCCTCCCTCTCCACCTTCCTTTCCCCTCTCCTCCCTTTCCTTACCCTCTCCTCCCTTCTCCCCCGTTCCCCTCTCCCTTCCCCTCTATTCAACCCCCATCCCTCCATCCTCTCCCTCCCTTCCCCTTCTCTACCTTTCTAACCCCTCTCCCTTCCCCTCTATTCCACCCCCGTCCCTCCCATCCTCTCCCTCCCTTCCCCTTCTCCACCTTTCTTTCCCCTCTTCCTCTCCCTCCTTTCTTCCCCGGCGGGCGAGGGTGAGCCTTGAGCCCGGGCGCAGATCCTGCTGCCGCCTGACCACTCGTGCCGCCGTGAGAGGCCCTGAGAGGCACCAGGAACCAGGTGGCGGTGCGCGGGGCGGGGCGGGCGGGGTGGGGGGGGGGGGGAGCAAGAGGGAGAGTGAGAGAGGGAGAAGAAGAGGGAGAGGAAGAGGGAA
Source organism: Penaeus chinensis (assembly GCF_019202785.1). Lineage (NCBI taxonomy): Eukaryota > Metazoa > Arthropoda > Malacostraca > Decapoda > Penaeidae > Penaeus > Penaeus chinensis. The sequence goes on along the minus strand of NC_061852.1, from coordinate 1,185,130 downwards.
AGGGAGAGGGAAAGGGAGATCAAGAAGGAGAGCAAGAGGGAGGAGGGAGAGGGAGAGGGAGAGGGAGAGAGGGAGGGGGAGGGAAGAGGGGCACTCAGAGGGCCTCGTCGCTCACCGGCCAAGGTCCTTGCAGATGCCGGAACGGAAGGGCGGGAGGGGGGAGGGGGGAGGGGGGAGGGGGGTAATGAAGCTGTCCCGAGATTCGGCGCTGCTGGGGATGTGAATGTTTTCTTTCGTTTATTTATTTATTTATTTATTTATTCATTTATTTATTTATGTATTTATCTATTTATCTATTTATTTTTTTATCTATTTATTTATCTATTTGTTCGGTTTCCCGTTTTAGCTCCTATGGCGCCTTCTGGAATTTTTTTCAACTATTTTCGCCTTTTCTCACGCGTCACCTTCTCGTCTTTTCTTTTCTAACGTTTCTTCGCCGACGTTTTCCTCCTCTTCTTCTTCCTCTTCCTCTTCCTCTTCCTCTTCCTTCTTCCTCTTCCTCTTCCTCTTCCTCTTCCTCTTCCTCTTCCTCTTCCTCTTCCTCTTCCTCTTCCTCCTCCCTCTTCCTCCTCTTCCTCTTCCTCTTCCTCTTCCTCCTCCCCTCCTCCTCCTCTCCTCCTCCTCCTCCTCCTCCTCCTCCTCCTCCACCTCCTCCTCCTCCTCCTCCTCGTTACCTTCTTCGTCTTGAGCAGTTCTGTCGGGATTAGTATTTTGACGGCTTTGTAACATCTCTGCTTCCACCCATATCTTCATCTCCATTTCCATCTTTAATCGCAAATGCCACTTATGCTTCTCTCACCTTCTTCTACATCTTAACTTCTCTATCTCTCCCCTATTTCTCCCCCTCTGCCTCACTTCCAGCTCTCACCACCACCACCACCACCAAACCACCACCACCACCACCACTCAAACCACCTCAACACCACTCCAACACCACATCCCTCCACTCCACCACACCACATCACCACCACCACCACCACCACCACCAACACAACAACACACCAACACCACCTCCACACCACCATCACCTCCACTCACCTCACCTCCATCACCACCACCACCACCACCAAACCTTCACCACTCCAACACCACCATCACCTCTCACCTCCACCTCCACACCACTCACCTCCACCTCCACCTCCACCTCCACACCTCCACCAACACTCCACCTCCACACTCCACCATCCCTCCACCTCCACACCACCTCACACACACCTCCACTACACCTCCACCTCCACCTCCACCTCCACCTCCACCTCACCACTCCACCTCCACTCCACCACACCTCCACCTCACCTCCACCTCCACCCCCACCTCCACCACACCTCCACTCCACCACACTCCACCTCACCTCCCCCTCCCCACCACCTCCATCATTTTCACCCCCACCTCCTCTTCATCCAGTGTTGTGAAACACAATCCTTATAAATCTTTTGTCAGACCGCAATTAAAGTACCCA
>NC_061852.1:1166218-1178718 GCF_019202785.1 Penaeus chinensis | reverse complement strand
GAAATTTAGTGGCCCTTCTTTCCCAAATGAAAATGTGTCTTCTTTTAAACTGGCAGGTGTTGGAGCTTTAGTCATATCACCCACAAGAGAACTGGCTCTTCAGATAGCACAGGTGTTGAAGCCACTTGCAGACGCACATGATTTTAACTCCTTGACCTTGATCGGTGGCAAGAAGTTAAAAGAGGAGGAAAAGAAAGAAGGTAAGTTTATCTGGTATGCTGCTGTTTAAGATATGTTTAGATACCAGAAAAAAAAAAGGTATATTTTTCAACTCTCCCTCTCCTTCTCTCTTTTTCTCCTCTCCCTCTCCTTCTCCCCCTCTCTTTCTCTCTTCTCCCACTCTCTCTTTCTCTCCTCTCCCACTCTCTTTCTTTCCCTCTTTCCCTCTCTCCCTCCGATCTTTTACCCCTCCCTCTCTTGTTCAGACAAATTGTCATCAGTACACAAAAAATTTAACTTCCATCTTTCTCTCTTTACAGGCTGTATGTTGATGGTGGGAACACCAGGGAGGCTAACAGACATCTTGACAGCCCCTGAGCCAGATTTCCGCGTTGCCAAATTGAAGATCCTGATTCTAGATGAGGCTGACAAGCTCTTTGATAACAGCATGAATACTGAGTACCTGAGGATGATATGCAAATGTTTGCCTCTTGGTGAGATGGGCAGGGATTGGGGTCATCGTTTGTTAATTTTCTTTTAACTCATAAATGATGATGTTATGGCAGTTGTTTTAGTTAAGATTGACTTTTACTGAGGGTGAAAATCAGCAGAAGTTATTTCATCTTTTTTTTTCCCCATTCGTGTATTAGTCTTTCTTATTTTTCCATCATGTGGGCATGCATAAGGCAGTATTGTTTTGGGTCAGTGTGGGCATGCATAAGGCAGTATTGTTTTGGGTCAGTGTGGGCATGCATAAGGCAGTATTGTTTTGGGTCAGTGTGGGCATGCATAAGGCAGTATTGTTTTGGGTCAGTGTGGGCATGCATAAGGCAGTATTGTTTTGGGTCAGTGTGGGCATGCATAAGGCAGTATTGTTTTGGGTCAGTGTGGGCATGCATAAGGCAGTATTGTTTTGGGTCAGTGTGGGCATGCATAAGGCAGTATTGTTTTGGGTCAGTGTGGGCATGCATAAGGCAGTATTGTTTTGGGTCAGTGTGGGCATGCATAAGGCAGTATTGTTTTGGGTCAGTGTGGGCATGCATAAGGCAGTATTGTTTTGGGTCAGTGTGGGCATGCATAAGGCAGTATTGTTTTGGGTCAGTGTGGGCATGCATAAGGCAGTATTGTTTTGGGTCAGTGTGGGCATGCATAAGGCAGTATTGTTTTGGGTCAGTGTGGGCATGCATAAGGCAGTATTGTTTTGGGTCAGTGTGGGCATGCATAAGGCAGTATTGTTTTGGGTCAGTGTGGGCATGCATAAGGCAGTATTGTTTTGGGTCAGTGTGGGCATGCATAAGGCAGTATTGTTTTGGGTCAGTGTGGGCATGCATAAGGCAGTATTGTTTTGGGTCAGTGTGGGCATGCATAAGGCAGTATTGTTTTGGGTCAGTGTGGGCATGCATAAGGCAGTATTGTTTTGGGTCAGTGTGGGCATGCATAAGGCAGTATTGTTTTGGGTCAGTGTGGGCATGCATAAGGCAGTATTGTTTTGGGTCAGTGTGGGCATGCATAAGGCAGTATTGTTTTGGGTCAGTGTGGGCATGCATAAGGCAGTATTGTTTTGGGTCAGTGTGGGCATGCATAAGGCAGTATTGTTTTGGGTCAGTGTGGGCATGCATAAGGCAGTATTGTTTTGGGTCAGTGTGGGCATGCATAAGGCAGTATTGTTTTGGGTCAGTGTGGGCATGCATAAGGCAGTATTGTTTTGGGTCAGTGTGGGCATGCATAAGGCAGTATTGTTTTGGGTCAGTGTGGGCATGCATAAGGCAGTATTGTTTTGGGTCAGTGTGGGCATGCATAAGGCAGTATTGTTTTGGGTCAGTGTGGGCATGCATAAGGCAGTATTGTTTTGGGTCAGTGTGGGCATGCATAAGGCAGTATTGTTTTGGGTCAGTGTGGGCATGCATAAGGCAGTATTGTTTTGGGTCAGTGTGGGCATGCATAAGGCAGTATTGTTTTGGGTCAGTGTGGGCATGCATAAGGCAGTATTGTTTTGGGTCAGTGTGGGCATGCATAAGGCAGTATTGTTTTGGGTCAGTGTGGGCATGCATAAGGCAGTATTGTTTTGGGTCAGTGTGGGCATGCATAAGGCAGTATTGTTTTGGGTCAGTGTGGGCATGCATAAGGCAGTATTGTTTTGGGTCAGTGTGGGCATGCATAAGGCAGTATTGTTTTGGGTCAGTGTGGGCATGCATAAGGCAGTATTGTTTTGGGTCAGTGTGGGCATGCATAAGGCAGTATTGTTTTGGGTCAGTGTGGGCATGCATAAGGCAGTATTGTTTTGGGTCAGTGTGGGCATGCATAAGGCAGTATTGTTTTGGGTCAGTGTGGGCATGCATAAGGCAGTATTGTTTTGGGTCAGTGTGGGCATGCATAAGGCAGTATTGTTTTGGGTCAGTGTGGGCATGCATAAGGCAGTATTGTTTTGGGTCAGTGTGGGCATGCATAAGGCAGTATTGTTTTGGGTCAGTGTGGGCATGCATAAGGCAGTATTGTTTTGGGTCAGTGTGGGCATGCATAAGGCAGTATTGTTTTGGGTCAGTGTGGGCATGCATAAGGCAGTATTGTTTTGGGTCAGTGTGGGCATGCATAAGGCAGTATTGTTTTGGGTCAGTGTGGGCATGCATAAGGCAGTATTGTTTTGGGTCAGTGTGGGCATGCATAAGGCAGTATTGTTTTGGGTCAGTGTGGGCATGCATAAGGCAGTATTGTTTTGGGTCAGTGTGGGCATGCATAAGGCAGTATTGTTTTGGGTCAGTGTGGGCATGCATAAGGCAGTATTGTTTTGGGTCAGTGTGGGCATGGGTGAAAGAGCAAAAGGGATTCTTTTCCTGATTCTTCCTTCTTTTTCTCTCATTTCTTTACTTACTCTAATTCTCCCTTCTTCTTGTATTTTTTTTTCTTCTTTATCATTTAACTGTCCATTCTTATTGAATTCTTTCTTCTTTTTCTATTATTTCTTCTTCTTCCAGTTGTTTTCACTATATTCTAGATATATATATATGTTTTTAAAGAAGATAATGATAGTTACTTTTTTCTCTCCATTTGCAGAAAAAATGCAGAAAGTCTTAGTAAGTGCCACAGTTAACCAAAAGTGCTTGAAGCTCGCCAAGCAAATTCTCAAAACAGAATTTTCTTACATCACATCAGAGAAGAAAGTATCACCCACGACCAAGCAAATAAAGCAAAGTAAGCAAAACTTTTAGCTTGTATCACACATTCTTTCATGATTGTATGATACATATTGGCTTTCTTCAGTGATATGATGTAGATACTGTAATTTGTAAACCATGTACAACTTAGGTACATTTTGTTTAGGAAAATGATCAACCAGGAATCAGTATTATTGATAATTTTGAGGTAGTAAGCCAGTCAACCAAAAGGGATTAAGCTTGATTTTTCATCCTTGTTTTTAAGCGCATAAACAATACAAAAATAAGTTGCAGCCAAGCCTTAGATAAGTTTTTTTATTAACTAAAAGATTGATTTTGAATTAATTCCCTTTTTTCTATTTCTTTTTCCTTGATTACACATATACCTGAGTGTTGATATATTTCAGCATAATTAAGAGTAACTAGTAAAGGGTTTCATGGTATCATTAAATATCCAAATACTTATAACCATAATTTTAGAAAAGCATACCAGATGTGATGTTTCTTACAAGAGAATAAAACTTGCAAAAGGAAACAGGTATGGCTTTCACTTATAATATCTGGGTTAAGGAGAATTATTGTTGTCTGTGTATGATGATATGTTTATTGAGAGAGTAAATTTGTTATTTTAATCAGACTCAGGACAGTAGGCCTTTCACTCTGCAGCATGTTGCAAATACATTATCTTAAAAATATTTGATCAGTAAGGTGGACTTACTTAAAACTACACATATGATTATTGATATAAGAGAAAGAAACTACTTGTAAGTTTAATTTTAGATGAAACACATGATATGTCATGTGTAGATCCTATTCTTGTCTTGTAAATCTTGTAAAGAGAAGTATGTAATCCTCTTGTTCATGTTCACCTTCAGCCGTTCATATTTTCATGTATCCTGTTGTTCAACTTCACTGTAAATTGTCATATTTTATTGCCTACTCTCTGCCAGAGGGAACACTGGCTCATTTTCACTGTAGTTTTAAATAGCTTGTGATTTATATGTACAGGCTATTTTATTATTTTCAAGAATTAAGAACTTTATGGTTTAATTAAATTTTATTCTGCTGACTTAATCCATTGAAATAATTTTCAGGATATTTTGTTTCTTTAGAATTCAGATGATGATATGCTGAATGTACATTGTCAGTGTATTGGCATTGTTATAGTATTTTTTAACTCATTTGAAACAAGGAGTTGAATGTTACTTTTAGTTTTGCTATAGATATTGATGATTTATCCTTGTATCTGAAGAAATAAAAGGTTTATCGCCCTATTATACAGTGTAAACCCTACTCTGTGCCAGTGATAATCATTTTGCCTTTTTTTTTTTTTTTCTTTCCAGGTTATCTTTTAGTGAGCACAACAGACAGGGTTCCAATGTTAGTAACAGTTTTGCGCACTCTGAAGAAAAAGAAGGCCATAGTGTTCTTTAATTCTTGCCATTCTGTGAAGTTTCACCATGAAGTTCTGAAGCACTTTGGGCTGCCCGTCCTGTATTGTGTGGTGAGTGTCTTGAAGGTGTTATGCACAGTACCTTTTATTTTTTAGTATTATGTTCTTCCAATTTTATGAATAGATATTGTTTGTTGATTTTTTTCACAATCCTTGGTTGTCTTTCTGCCCGGAATGGTAAATTCTCCTCACCTTTTTAAGTGCACAGCGTTGAGTTAATTTTCACATACCTGTTGAGAAATGTCAGTTTCCCTAGATGTGGGAATGTCTATTTAAGATTATTTAGTTATAATTTCAAAGAACGTTACCTAATTCAGAACATTGATTCCTTCATTTTCTATTTAAATATTTATTAGTTTACTTTCCTCTACTTTTGTGGTTTCCAAAAGTGATTGTAACTTTAGTCATTTTTCCAGAACAGGCAAAGAGATGCCCTTCATACTGAGCATGTTTGGTTAGATTCTTTTAGATGATGTTTGTCATTTTCTTTTCTTTTTCTCCCATTAATTTATTAATTTGTTCTCTTTCTTTCTTTATTCTGTCTGCCTAGTGTAATATTGCTTGTTTTATCTAAATCCTCTTCCACTACATCTCTCTATTATTGTCTGTGAAACAAATTCTGCTAAAAAAATGAAGATCTCATGACATACAGTCAGTTCCATGTTCAGATCTAATAGCAGCATGAACCAATGATATGCTGTGACATTCTTAAGGAGTCCCACATTTTTCTATTAGAACTACTTTCCAAGTTAAAGTAAGTTTTGGATTGGAAAATATTTGATTTTTATCATTATTTTCATGTTTAGATGGTTCCACAAAGAGTAACTTACCTAAGAGTTAGGCCCAGTAATTAATGACTTCATAAAGGTGTTAAAAAATAGTAATACAACAAAATCACAGTAGACAGTGCATGTGTTTATCAGAAAATAGGTTTAGACAAACTAAAAAGGCAACTGGCCTTTATCTTTAATAAATCCAGTTTCCATTTAATTTTCTGTGTAGGTCAAATCCAAGAGATCAGTAGAAATCATCTGTAACTCCCTTTTTCTGGATAATTAATTTTTAGAAATTAATATCCCACAAATTTCTCATTCACTCTTAACCTTTGAAGCTTAGACATTGAACACCTAAACACAAAACCCTTCTGCCATCAGGGCCAAGAGAAGCAGAGCCAGAGGAGTAATATGTACACCAAATTCGTGGAAATGGAGAGAGGAATCCTCTTGACAACCGGGATGGCAGAACGAGGGTGGGACATCCCAGGCGTTCAGTGGATTGTGCAGTATGATCCACCACATAAACCTGAAGTGAGTATGATGTGGCTTGATTGTGGAGGAAAAAAGTATACAGGCAATTTGGGATGGATTGGAGGAGGAGGAAGCAGAGGGAAAAAGGGTAGAAGGGTGGGAATTGGCAGGATGAGAAAGAAAATAAGAAATGATGAGGAATAGCAGAGAAAGGAAAGAGAAAAAAAGATGAATTACAATGAACTACTCAAGTTAAGACAAAAGGAAAAGGAGGGATAGGACCCACTTGCATCCAGTATGTACCAAACAAGCTGGAAATGAGAAGAGCTTGAATTTAAGGGAGAAAGTTCATGAATAAGGATGGGAGATAGGAAAGGAAGAAAGAAAAAAAAGAGGGTAGGAAGAGTGAAGATAAATATGGAATAAAAGAGCTGAGTGGAGGAATGGAGAAGGGGAAGCTTAGGAAAGGTGTCAATGAAGGTAAAAAGAAAGGACATTCCAGATATTCATTAATTTCCACCACAGAATCCTGATGAGTACAGCAAAACTTGAGCAGGAAAAAGAAGAAGATTCAGGAACTGGGAAAGAAAAATGGATGAGAAAATGATAGAAGAGGAAGAATAAAGCAATGGTGTATGTAGAAAGAAAATGAATGAAAGTGAATTACAAGAAGACAGAGAGAAATGAGACAGGACAAGTCTAGATGTAAAGAAAAGAGAGAGAGAGAGAGATTTGATTTGATAACATTTATTTACAGAACAGTGTACATGCCCTGCAAAAAGCCAGGGTAAGATACCAAAGCATCTATCCAAACTGGCTGTGCCTCTATTTTTGTAGAGGGCCATCAGTCAAACATTGGTGTTACATACATGCCTGAAGGGGCTGTACTATTATCACTGTATTAACGAATCATCTGGCTGGTAAAAACACGTTTATATCACTAATCATGTCAAAGACTAGACCAGTGTCTATAATAAAGTTAATGTAATCAACAAGTGCTAATCTGTGAACAGTACTATTTGATCGATAGGATGCAGTCTTTATGCAACAGAGTAAGTAATGAGGGAGATTATGCGACTTGGGATGCCTTGCACAGTTTGCAGTGGTGATATGAAACAGGTTTTGCATCCAAAACTGCATCCTGTACATATTGTATAGTGTATTGATATCCTATGCATAGCCTAGTTAATGTAACCTGTTGTCCCCGAGACAGTCCATGATAGACTATAGGGTTTGCCTAAATCTGATGTCCCAGCAATACTCTCATAATGCAAGATAGTACCATGTTCCATCTTTTTTCATCTTTTCAGTGGTCCATACCTGACCCTCATAATCTCTAAGACAGTTGATAACTCTTTTTTTTTTCATTTGATTGAGAGATAGCGGTATTACATAATATGGATCTTCATGGGAAAGTGCTAACCTGGCTAATTGATCAGCCCTGTCACATAGTGATATTCCTATATGAGAGGGTATCCAGTATAGTGACACTTGAGTACACTGTTCTGATAGTTTAGAAATTTGGTGAGGGATGTTCCTAGTTAGCATGTTTTCTGGATTAAATGCAGTAAGCCTGTGGAGAGTGCCTTGGCAGTTTTAGTTTTCCATTCTAAGTTGGACTGTATGAGATTGGAGTATCAAGACCGGGCATGCCTTACTCTATAATAGGATACTGGAGATTTGTGGTATGGGTTGAAGCTGCAGTAGTCTGATGCAAAGTATGGTGTTAACTTGGATGACATGACTGTGAATAGAGGGGAGGTCTAACTCTTTCCTCATGATGAGAGAGAGACAGAGACAGACAGATAGACAGACAGAGACAGACAGACAGACAGACAGACAGACAGATAGATAGATAGACAGACAAGACAAGACAAGACAGACAGACAGAGACGGACGGAAGACAAGACAGACAGAGACGGACGGACAGACAGACAGACAGACAGACAGACAGACAGAGAGACAGAGACGGACGGACGGACAGACAGACAGATAGACAGAGACAGACAGGCAGACAGAGACAGACTGACAGACAGAGACACAGACAGACAGAGACAGACAAGACAGACAAGACAGACAGAGACGGACGGACGGACGGACAGACAGACAGACAGACAGATAGACAGAGACAGACAGGTAGACAGAGACAGACCGACAGACAGAGACTGACAGACAGACAGAGACAGACAGAGACAGACACAGAGACAGACACAGACAGACCAACAGACAGAGACAGATAGAGAGAGAGACAAAGAGAGAGATTATTCTCACAATTTAAAACATCTTTTCTGTAATCATGCTGCTCATATTTTAATATAAACCTATCCATTAACAGGACTACATTCACCGAATTGGTCGCACTGGCCGTGGTGAAGGACAGACTGGACAGGCACTCTTATTCCTGCGACCAGAAGAAGAAAAATTTATTGCTGTTTTAAAGGGAATGAAAGTTGAGATCGATCAGCTAGAGTTCCAGGGAGAGTTTAATGATATACAGCAGCAGGTAAGATATCTGTGCTACTTTCCTTAAGGCCTGTCCACACGAGCAGGCATGACCAGAAGTTACATGGGTGGGAATGAGTTGGTGATGTCACAGGCAGGGAAACTACTTAGTAAACAGGTAGTTTCCTCCTTGTTTACTCACCAGTGATGTGACCTTTAGAGTTGCCCGCTAATGTATTTGCAGATCATGCCCACTCATGTGGATTGGCCTTTTGTCTTCATTATATCTTTCTGTGCTTTTTCTCCCTTCACTTTTTATGTTTTTTTTTTTTTTTTGCTTTTTGCTTTTTCTCCGTTTCACTCCCCCCCCCCCCCCCCCCCCCATTTCATTCTCAATGGTCATATTACCATTTCCATTTTTATATATATACATATAATTCTATTTTATCATCATTGATTTTATAACACAGCTCAAATCATTTGATTTTGTGTCAAATCTGTTATTCTAAATTGTGTTGTGTGTTTATTTTATCTATTGAAAATTTTCTACCGTGTCAATATCTAAGGTCATTAGCGGCATATTTAAAATAGTGATAGTGTGAGGCCTCAGGGCAAAGCTCCCAGCTAAAGAAGTGCTATATGACATCAAAGGTCATATAGCTCTGTGGTAAATTAGAGTTGAGAAAAGAGTTAGTAATGATTAGGGTAAATTTAATAGGTTGGACAGTACTAGAGGGTGTTGTGGTAGTGAAAAGGGTAGAGAGGGGGAGCTGATGGGGGTAGAGTACAAGGTAAAGTACAAGGTAAAGGTTATTAGAAGGGGAATGAGTAAAGGGATTAGGATTCATTATGATAAAATTAGTGTGGCAAAAACATCAAAAATGAGTTTAATGATTAGGATAAGTGGACAGAACAAGGGAATGAAAAAAAGGGAAAAGGAAAGGAGAAGGGGAAAAGACCATGCAAAATTAGTTGAGGCGAGGGCCTCAGTCCCCGTCTCCTAAGCCCCCTCACGACAACAGTGAGCAAGGGATTAGGGAGGCTTGTGTTGTGAAGATAGACTGCCCAGAGGAGACTTTCATGATACCAAAGCTCTTTTTTCTTCACTTTTGTAGCCGATTCTGATAACTTTCCTTAATTTTAAAACACATTGCATAACCTGTGCTCATTTTATTATTTTACCAATTCCAGATTAAATTTCATCCCATGTTAGACAGAGCAGTAACTTTATCACAATTTAACAGATAATCCTTTAACAACTGTAATATTACTAGAAATCAGTATATCAGTACATCATTAATCCATTCCTTATGGGCATGGCATGTACGTACATGCCATGCCCATTGTGAGTTTAATTGTTTTTCCACATAGATGGCTACACTTGTACTAAATCACCAATGAGCCAAGTATGAGTACTGCCTGTCTCGCCCGTTTACCCTTTTCCTTGATTTAATGAAAATATTTTACGTTATCTTATTTTGCTATTACTAATGTTTATAACATTATAGTAATTATAATGTTTATAATAAAAATAACACCATCACTATTCATAGCACTAGTAAAAAATACATTTTCCCGCCAATTCAAGGAAAGGTGAAATCAGGTAAGGCAGAGCCATCTATGTGTAGAGACATTTCCCAAAAAAATTTAAAAATGAGCACAGCATTTTCCCCAGCGGCAGTGGGTTAATACTATTTTTATAAATTTGTATTTCAGCTCTTCTCACTGGTTTCTGATGATATAGACGTCCGCCAGATAGCAAAAACAGCATACAAGAAATTTTTACGAGCCTACCAGTGCCACAAGCTCAGAAAGATATTCAATGTTCAAACCCTGGAACTGAATCAAGTTTGTCAAACTTTTGGCTTCACAAAACCGCCTTTGGAGCTTGGCAAGCTGACTTGATGTTTTAAACAAGATTTTAAGACTATTAGTCCTATTTTATTTTTATATTATATATATATATATTGATATTTACAGATGTATTTTATGAATAAAATATGAATTGTATGACCAATTCTTTTCTGCATCCAGAATAATGTGCTTGTGCTCACGGAAAAGCTAAAAGAAAAGAACAACCAAAATGACACTCCGTATAAAACAAAAATATCTATTGGTTTTGAGATACTTTACATCTTGAAATAATTTTGTTACTAAGAATTGAATTACATTTTAAATAATATTTCTTGTATCATAATTTGTATATCTATTGTTTACAGTGATAATTTTTATGGAAAAATGGAATTAGTTGCTGTAAGACCACAAACTCCCTTGTGGATGAGAAACAAGGATTTTGAAACTGGCCAACCTGAAGCTTTTTTAGGGAAGTATAAATCTATTAGGGTTACAGTTTTGCACTATAAAAACTGCAGCAAGTTTGTAAATCAGGTAAGATATCTAGCTAGCTTGATTTTCTTTACCTACAAAAGAGGATTATTTATTGAAAATTTTCAGCCACGTCAACATCTAACATGATTAGCGGTGTATACAAAATAGTGATAGGGCAGGGCTTGGGGGTGAAGCCCCCAGGTAAGAAAGTCTTTTGGTTCAGTAAGGCGATGTTTGTGGATTTCCAGTGGTCAATACTCAAAACAAATGTACCGGACATCAAAGGTCACACAGCATTACAGTAAAATATGGCAAAAAGGGTAAATAGGAGTTAACAATTTGGATAAACGGACAGAATAAAGACTGAAGAAAAGAGGGAAAAAGGAAAAGACCAAGTAAATCTGGTTGAGGTGTGGGCTGAGGTCCAAGGCAGGGGTGATTAGGCCTCTGACTCGTAAGCCAACCTACAGCAAGAACGAGCAAGGGATTGGGGAGGTTACAAGAGAGGATATCTTAATTTCCTTTGAAGAGTTTCAACGTGATGTGAAAATAAAGAATAAAGGGAAAACTTCCATTAAGACCTTCTATAATTACAAATCCTTATAGTATTTCCACACACAATTTTTAATGAAAACCTTTAGTGCCAAGGTTCTTCTTACTTTAACTCATTCGCCCATGTGTCAAGAATACATGTCGTCCCCAGTGTAATTCACGTTTATTTATTGTATTTACAATGGCTCTACAAGTTCTTAATCACCAAATTGCCAGTCATTAGAAACTACCTATCTCACCTGTTTACCCTTTTCTTTCACTTTAAGTAAGTGAAATGATACAAAAGACCGGTCTATAATATTTTACTAAATTAATAATCATAATAATAACAGCATTGATAGCAAAGGTATTAATTTTCCCACCAATTCAAGGAATGGGGAAATCATGACCAATAACTAGGGCCTACTGATAGACTCTTTGCTGGCCGAGTGCACGTGGAGCCATCTGTACGTAACAAAACTCGCCAGAACTACGGGGGACAGAACAAATTCAGGGCGAATGGGTTAAGCACTAACTGAAGATACAGTACACAATTAGTACTTTCATGACAACCAGCAATACCTTTATTAAAATACATGTGGAACAGACAGTTAAGTATTTACTCAAAATGATATACTATTCCGACAACTAAAGCCAAGGAAATAAATGATTTTCAAGGCCTGTCTACACAAGCAGGCATGATCAGCAAACAAAGGTGTCTGTTCATGATGCCACTTCTATTTCTTGAAAATTTCCGGCTACATCAAGATGTCATTAGTGGTGTATTCAACAGTGATAGGGTGGGGCTTAGGGGTAAAGCCGGTCATTTTCCAGAACTGACCATTAACCAAAAGGATAAATCAAATAGAAAAAAGCAGAGAAGAGAGAAAGGGAGAGACCTGGAGTGGGATTACTTTTCATTCCAACTTTAAACATTTTGTAGTTTTATGAGCATTTCATAAGGAAAAGTTTGAAATATTCAAATTCAAAGGAAATGCACTTTATCTGGGCATTAAGTCCAATGAATGCGGGTGGCAAGACTACAATGCCATGCCCACTATAATAAAGGTTATACATGGTCTTTCTGCAAAGATGGCTATACAAGTGCTTAGTCACCTAAGAATTAAGTTTACCCTTTTCCTTCACTTTTAGAAAGCTTCAATTCTATTATTTTTTTGTCTTTGTTAT
>NC_061852.1:1158718-1161218 GCF_019202785.1 Penaeus chinensis | reverse complement strand
TTTGGGGGGGGGAGGGTGCCTATATGATCCGTTTAAATAGTGTTTTAAATTGTGGCTTAATGTTACGAAAAGGAGCTTTATATTTCTCAATACTTTGCACTAACTCATAAAAATGTATACTTATGTTCATTTGCTTTATTATCTGAATTAATGTCTTTGAAATATTTGATATATTTATACCTTTATGTGGATTTATCTTTCTCAAAGGGTTAATGGTTAAGACAAATAACTGTGCTAGACATCAAAGGTCATATTAGCACTGGTATTATGGCGAAAAGGGTAAAAATGTATTAACGATTACGATAAGTGGACAGAAGAAGGAAAAGGACAGCCCCCCCTCCCCCCAAAAAACAACAACAACAAGCAAAATCTCCTTGCTGTCTCCTCTTCATACTGCGGATCTCGGAAATTTTACATGAGGAAGGAGGGGTGGGAAAGCCTAGGGGTAAATGACAAAAAATATATGCCTTCTATGTTGCTTGCGAAAACAGTGGCATATCTTTTAACTCATAATTCAACTATAATTCTAATAATTTGTTTTACAGACCTAAAGGCCCTGTCCACACGACCGAGAACCCCCCATGGGCACTCGTTTCATGTCCGTTGTTCAAGGGAAACAACAGACATGAAGCAAAACCAAAATCTACAAAAATACCTCAAGAGTTAGGGCAAACCAATGCAGTGCTTGTGGTCGAACTTGGCGTTTTACGAGACACAGGGGCACCGTTCATATTCACCGGGCAAGGTTCGGTTGTGTGAACAGGATCTTATTAGTAAACCCCTAGGAAGTATTTTTACATCTTTGTCTCTCAAACAATAGCCAAAAGGACCTGAGATTTATCAAGTAGACAGTGTCACATCAATACTTTTTTTTCTCTCGTTTATCATTACAAGGACTATTTTGTAATACATAGAAAATCTTATCAATGGTAGGCATGGTTACCAAATAGTTACTGCATACTGCCTGACCATCCATTACTCTTAGATTGGAAGGGTGAGAGAAAGAGGAATGACAAAAAAAAAAATAAGGTAGGAGGAACAGTTAGGTTATGGATGGATGGATGGATGGATGGATGGATGGATGGATGGATGGATGGATGGATGGATGGATGGATGGATGGATGGATGGATGGATGGATGGATGGATGGATGGATGGATGGATGGATGGATGGATGGATGGATGGATGGAGGAGGAAAGAGAGAAACAGAGATAGATCTTAAAAAAAGAGCGACTAACACAAGTAAATGTAGAATGAAAGGAGGATAAAGACACATAAATTCAAATAATCTTTATTGAACAATAAAAGCATTTACTGATCATTTATGAACCAATGTAAAGAATGGCAGTAAAAAGTGGAGGGACACGATATTCCTCATAGTACAAAATATAATGAAAAATAAATGTATAAAAGTTAATCTTACAACCAACAATTAAAACTTGATCAATAGTCACAGTCAGAAAAGAATACATGAACAATAAATTACATTTCCTTGTACATAATGAAATTTATTGCTACAAAGACTCAAACCATTCAAAACAAACTAGAATGGAATACTTTCAAAAATACAGGAATGAATGCTAGGCAAGGCCATCTTGCCTACATGGAAATGCTAAAATAAAAATAATGGAAAAATACGATTTGAACCATTGTTTATTGATTGGATTACTTATATCTGGTCTTTAACCTTGTTATCATTAACAAATAAATATAACATGACACTTTAGAACTTTGTTTGCATGCCAATTTTTCTCTTCTTTCTGCATTGGATCCTAAATTACTGCTCAAGTAAACCTGAATAAAACAAGAAGTTTTCTGTACACATGGATAAGACCTAAGACATCCAATACATTTTTAAGGCTACATTCAACACAACATCCATTAGAATAAAAAGAAAACAGAAACAGAAGAGAAAAATTGTCAAATATGTAGGTACTCAGACTGGTCAAATGTGCATATGCATCATGTGTATGTGGAAGTGAATGAGAGAATATAAATCAGACATAATTGTAATCATGGTTACTTGGGAGTTCTTTTTTTTTTTTTTTTTTTGGGTCAACGTTATTCCGCTCAGCTCTTTAGGACCACAGGTAATATATGACCAAATTATGAATAACTATTTGTTGTGAGAATGATAAAAGTTCAGAACTCTCCTATCGGCTTTCACTATGGTCTTTTGATCATAAAATGAATGTAGTGTGGAGACCCAATAATCATACAATTTATTTTTCTTCTTCTTCTTAAAAAAAAAAAAAAAAAGACTGCTCTCATACAACAAAGAAAATTTGTTACATTCTTCATCACAACAGTTTTAAACAAATAAAACCTATTGCTTTCCTGTGTACTTGCTTTTTGCAACCTTGTTACCATTTGTGAAGTGGCATTCGAGGCTTTCTGTATTTTTTATACAGAAGCTATTTGAATAAACTTTTATCTACCGAGCTTTAGCTTCAAATCTACAAGATAATATTTAGTGTCATAACTGGCAGGAAAATCACAA
>NC_061852.1:1146218-1156218 GCF_019202785.1 Penaeus chinensis | reverse complement strand
CCCCGCCTTCCATTGCGCTTGTATTCAATAAAGGGAGTCTCTCCAATAAGGGTAAAGTAGAGAGAGGCTCCCAGGCTGAACACATCTATCTCAGAGCCATAATTGTGTGCTGACAAGGTAAGTTCTGGGGCTAAATAATTGACAGTCCCCGCACATGTCCGTGCTGTATTGAGGGGAGATGAAGGTTCCCATGCCATGGCCAAGCCCAAGTCAATGAGTTTTGCAACTGGAGCAACATATTTTGTGCCAGGAATCACCATTATGTTCTCTGGCTTTACATCGCGATGTAATATGCCTTGACTGTGCAAGTGGTGTAAGCCAGCTGCCACTTGCCGAAATACTGTCGATGCAAAGGATTCACTAAGTCCAGTGTTTTTGCTCTCAAAGCGCTGTAATACCAATGTGGCAAGGTTTGTGTCTCCAAGATCCTCTAAGCACACATACACACCAGAAGGACCACGTACGACCTCCATCAGTGCCACAATGGATGGGTGCGAGATTCGAGCCAGGAGAGCTGCTTCATTCTCTAATGCAGCTCGGCACTTTGTCACTTCCACATGCTGGCAGTCTTTGTGTTCCCCAGCCTCACCACCACAACTGATGCCATCAACTGCCCATGGCTGGTGCTTCACTGCAACCGGCTGTCCTATGATGTGGTGGGTGGCTCGTGACACCCAACCAAACCTCCCGCGCCCCAGCACCACACCCATATGATAATGGCCTACGAGAACCATTCCAGACAAATAACACAATCTTTTCCAACATCAATCAGTAACCTAGACTTAAACCTAAGTCTTCTTATAGCTTACATATCCAAAAAGCAAACTAACATAAAACATCTAATCAGAAGATGCTTAAAAACAGTTATCAATCTTTCCTTCAACCTTATATCATCTCTTCTAGATGGAATTATGTTTGAAAATTTAATGCTAGACTTGGGACTCTGTTTCACAGTATAAACACACTAATACACACAAAAGCTTCAGAATAAAAAAAATTTATCTAATAAATGTCCAATGAGCCATATATGCTGAGACAGGTTTTTTTCACATACATGGTTTACCAATAGGAAGTCAAAATAGTTTCTTTGTCTTGCATAAACAGTATGACCAGACTACTATCACCTATCTATAACCTACTTTGCAGTCCTGCGTCTCAGTTATATAGAATATTGCTAATCAAGCTTTTATTGTCTTCTCAAAATGAGAGACAGGTCTAATTATTTAGCAAAAAGTCTTAACTAACCACTAAAAAAGGAGACTTCCAAGCCTCTAGTGAAGCTACTAAACACCTCGTTCGGTCTGTGTATCACAAGAGTTGGATTATTTCCACTGGGGGAAACTTACAATTAACAGTCAGTCAGTTACACTTGAAAAGGAAAAGATCACCTTCCCCCCCTAAATAAAACCTTTTCAAGGAAACTCTTTAACAAAGAAACCTTAGGTCATTATCATCATCATCATCCTTATAAATAATCAAAATAAATATATGAAATACTTATGACTGAAAATGAAAACAAATAAATGAAAATGATACTGTAATGGCTTATGTTCACAGGTACAACAAATTCATCCCCTGTCCACTTTGCACATTAGTAGGGAGGGATATCTCCAACAATTATCACAGTTGAATTAATGCGTAGCAGTTGCCAAACTCTGAGACAATCTAGGCTGCTGGCTCTATACTCCACATTCAACTTGTTTCCTTATTGAAAATTTTTGGTTCCTTCTAGATGGTGCTATTTCATCATCATCATTATTGTCAAAGAGCGCAAACCTAATTGGTTGATGTAAGTTGTGGAATATAACAGATGTTACTGGGTTCTGTAAGCCTGTATTTTATCACAATAACTAAGTCCCTTTGACTCTCAGACAAAGGGTACAACCTTGGTTAAAGCCAATGATGACTTTAATATATTTCTCTGAAAACTTATACCTTTTTATCTATACAATGATGGATCTCCTCAAACAATGAAAATACCAAAATATAATAGGATCTGCTTCTGCTTTTTGTACACAATATGTCAACACATCCAAGTATGCATCAAAGAGTCTCTTATTAAAATATCCAAAGTGAGCTGGACATCAATGACTGGTTTTGCATAGAGGCAGTGTACAGATAAATCCCAGAGCTTTGCCAAGTGTTGCAGTAGGCAGGAGGTGCTAGCCAGGGGTGGGCAGGCACACCACCTACGGCTGGAAGATGATCATATCCCAGTCGACACACATGATGCTCTTCCTTCTGTTAGTAGGAACCAGCTCCAAACACTGAGGTCATAGTTCCTGAAAAGAAAAAAAGACAAGTGACAAACCAAAACATTATAGACTTAAATATATCTCTAAAAAGCTGCAAATGAGCCCTATACCTCAGCTGACTATACTCACTTTTCATATTTGCACTGATCTCACATTAAAGTGCAACAAATCAGCTTCAAAATGTGGCCAAAATGAATCATCTTGCACAGCACTTCCCAACTAGGGTTCTCCAATCCAAAACTGTGGGATTCTTTGACACTTTACTAGGTGTTCCCTAAGCAACTGGAACTAGGTGACGTGACCATCATGTCATGAAAAACTGTGGTTAAGGGCCAGGCGATGGGAATATGCCATCACAGAAAAATTTGGCATAAGGCCAGGGTGATGGAATGACTTGCCATGAGTGCACAAAGCATCTGAAGGGATATGAGACATGTTGGACATTTAGGAAGGGGCTCTTGCATTATTTCCATTGGTAAAAAGGTTGGAATGTACCATCCATGAGTCTGTGTAAGGAAAAGTTTATTACCATTTTAACATAGCATATAAAGTTACAAAAAACAAATATAACCCTTAGAAAAAGGCAAAAAAAGCTATATATACTTCAACAGAAAGAGAGATGGGGTATAATAATATTACGTAAAAGTGTAATAAGCAAAGAAAATACTTTGACAGATCTATACATCTGGCATAATTAAAATAGTCACTTAGTGGTCAGGAGACATGAACTGTAGATGACAAATTTGTGTGAAACCCTGTAACTTGCTTGACAAATAAATACAAATGACAGGTTCCAGTGGTACATCAGCCTGCAACGGTCTTCTTTGACATGTAGGCACAATGTCTCATTTGCCAACATTATAGATCATTAATTTTGATCAGTCATATAAGGATGCTATTTATATAATTTTATATAGTTATTTTTCTGAATTTGTCAAAAAAAAAAAGCCTGGAAAAGACAAATTGTTTTCCCTAACCTGGCTATCAGAGTAGAGAGAGAGAAAATAAAAATATTTGCTATAAGAAGAAATAGCAGATAAATTAAGATTATAAACTATTTCCTTAAGGAAAAGTTCCTTGGGACAACACTATTACTGCATGAATTCCACAAAGGTAACAAAAAAGTTGAAAAATCCTAGTCTTTCACAATGGTTAATGGTTAAAAGCAAAATAAATGTGCTAGACATCTAAGGTCATGTAGCACTATATTAAATGTTAGTGAAGGGTGGTTGAGTGAGTGATTAGTTGTCAAAGCTGGGCAAAGGAATTGGTGAGTGAATGGGTTAAGGTCAGGTGAGGTAATGTAAATGGGTTAGATTAAGTTAAGGATATATATGCATTTGAGGAAGGAAAACAGGTTGTCAAAGCAGAAAGTGTAAGATTCTGTAAGGATGTCTATTAGGTTGGGAGGTTAGTGAAGGGAGGATAGGTGGGGGAAAGTAGAGGTACGGGCTGCTTCAAAACATGGACATGACAATAGAATGTGTGGGACTGAAAGAGGAACATTACATAAGGAACATAGGGGTGGATCGGATTGTGACATCAGATAGGAGTGTGTTAGACAGGTGTGGCTAATGTGTAAGTGGGTGAGAGCCGTCTCTCAACGTCTGTTCCGATAAAATGGAGCTGACCAGGAGGAGATTGATAGTTTTACGGTATGTAATTTATTAGAGAGGAGTCTTGACCAAAAAGATTGCCATCGATTATACAAGAAGGTCTTAAAGTGTGGGTAATACGCGAGAAACGTGGTTGGTATGATGTGGATGTAGCAGCGTAGCGTGCTAGAGTATCTGCCTGTTCATTGCAGGGGATTCAAACGTGGCTGGGCACCCAGCAAAATTTGATTGTTTTATGACGTGTGGACAGGTAGAACAACCAGTTCTGGATCTTACAAACAAGGGGGTTGGTCGTGTGTATTGACTTTATGAGAGTTAATGAGTTACGGGAGTCAGTAAAAATTGTAAAAGAGGAAGAGGGGAGTAAGTATATGTGTTTTAAGGCAAAAAGGAGTGCATACAGTTCTGTAGTACGGACACTGGATTCAGGAGGGAGGGGGTATTTGAAAGTATGAGTTGGGAAGATTACTGCAAAACCAGCACCGGAGGTGGATTTGGAGCCATCAGTATATACGTGAATACTGAAGGAATGAGTGGAGATATGGTCAAGGAAATGGGTGAGAAGGACAGCAGGAGGAATATTTGATTTTGGTGGGTCAGGGAAGACAGAGGAGCAAATATGGGGATAAGGTATAAGCCATGGAGGGACACAACGGACAGAGAACAGGAGAGGTTGGAGATGGGGAAAAGGGGAATGGGAGAGGAGGGTATCCATGCAAGGTGAGAAAGGAGTAGGTAAACGTGGAGAAAAAGCAAAGGTAGGAAGTAGGGATCGTGGGATAGTTAGTTTAGAGAGAGGAAGAGTGGAGGTAGGGGACCTACACGTGTGCGGGAGAAAAGGATGGAGAAAAATTTGGAGGTAGAAAAGTGGAAGCCATGGTTGTGGCCCAGGAGGATACTGATGATATTGCAGATTGAAGAAATTGGTAGAGATTTGGTATGGATATGCCAGAGGCATAGTTGGGAGAGGAAAGACTTTATGAAGACACCCATGTTTCCACGTATGCCTAGAGAGGACAATTATTGGAGAATATGGTACCTCCATGTCGTATCATATGCTTTTTCTAGGTAAAAAAAAAAACAAAAACAAAAAAAACCCAGCTAGTACAGATTCATGGCGTACAAATGCGGATGTAATATATGTCTCAAAATGAACAAGGGGGTCAGCTATGCTTTGGGCATGGCAAAAACCAAACTGGGAAGGAGAGAGAAGATTGTGAGATTCAAGATACCACATTACGTGGAAGTTAACCATTCGCTCTAATAGTTTGCACAAGCAGTTAGTTAGTGCGATGGGGCGATAGTCTTGAGGGAGGGTACCCAATTTATTGGGTTTCAGGAAGGGGAGGATAAGAGCTTCTCGCCAATAAGAAGGAAAATTTCCTGATGTCCATATGTGGTTGTAAATTGTTAATAGGAAGGATAAGGAGAAAGATGGGAGTTGTCGGAGCATACAGTAGTGAATAACGTCAGGGGTTTCATGAGTGTTGCGGCACGATTGTAGGGCAGCACTGAGTTCAGAGGAAGAAAAAGGAGCATTATAGGACTCAGCAGAGGATAGGGTGAAGATAATGGGGGTACATTCCCTGATGGTCTTAATAAAAGAGAAGTGTGGAGAAAGGTGAGAACCACTACTGACCTGGCTGAAATAATCACCCAGTTCATTAGTGACTTGGAAAGGATCAGAGGTGAGGGTATCTCGAATATGGAGGATGGGGGCTGGATGGGAAGGATGTTTGCCTGATAGTTTATGGATCCGGCGCCAAACATTTGAGATAGATGTAGAGGATGTAATTGAGGAAACATAATTTTGCCAGCTATTTGTTTTACTATTCTGGATTGTATGACAAAGACAGGCAGATGATCTTTTAAAGGAGATAAGAGCTGATACCTCGTTTGTAGCGGTAACTGTTCCAGGCTGCATGTTTTAAGCAAAGTGCTTTAGTCCAATCAGAATTCCACCATGGAACACATTTGGAGGTATATGGTCTTGAGGTTTGAGGAATAGCTGTATGGGCAGCTCTTAGAACTGTAGTTGTGAAACATTGTATCATTTCTGAAATGGATGAGAGGGAGGATGGAGGGATATGAATGGCAGAGAGTGAAGTGAAAGTACGCCAGTTGGCTCTATCAAAGCACCAGCATGGGGAGTTAGGAGGTGGTACATATGAAGTAGGAGTAAGAACTGGAAAGTGGTCTAGAAATGACCAGTGGAAATCTAAATGAAGAGAAAGGGAGCATAGAGAGAGGTTAATGCATGAAAAAGAATGAATTTAGAATCATAAGGTCAGCTGTGGAGAGGAAGCGCTCTAGAGCTTGGCTACGGGAGTTGGTGATAAAATCACCCCAAAGAGTGTGGTTGCAGTTAAAATCACCTACTAAGAGGAAAGGTGGTTGAAGCTGGGAAATTAGATTTTCAAAAGCAACAAAGTCAATGGGGTGGGAAGGGGAGAAGTAGACTGAAATCCCTGATCCAGCGGCGAAGAAAGATACGAAGAATGGTGCAAGGGACAGTGGTTTGAAAGGGAGGTATGACATAAGGTGTTTTCTGGTTGATAAGTATGGACAAGACATAAAGGGAGTGTGGGGAAGAGACAAAATGGTAATTGGAGATTGGTATTAGAGGATGTGTAAGATAAGTCTCTTGAAGGCATATAATGGATAGGTTATAAGAGGAAAGGATATGACAAAGGTCGGGTCTATGAGAGCAGAAACCGCGAATATTCCAAATAAGGATAGTTATACTTTCGTTGATTTAGTGATAACGATTGCAGTATGTGTTGGAGAATTTGAAGGGGAAAGAGCTAGAGGGTGGGAATGAGGGGGGGAGATGGGGGAGGTGGTATTGTATCAGGAGGGGTATTAGGAGGTGGAGGGTCTGGGGAAGGGGATACTTGTGATATAAGGGATTCCCATGTGTATCCAGGAGGGAGTGGAAAGGATAGAGGGGATGGTGGGAGGGTTAATGTAGGGGGGGCTGGAGTCGGGGGGGATGTGCTGTGTTGGGAGGGGGTAAGGATAGGGTGTAGGGGGAATATGAGTAGGAGGAAGATGGATATCGGCAGTCACTTTGAGTGTGGAGGGAGTGGGAGTTGTAGAATTTGAAGGTGGATGAGTGTCAGTTTGGGACTCGATTATGTAGTTTTGAATATCTTCATGAGTTTCTGTAATGGAGTTGGTTGGGGAGTTTTGTGAGATAAAGGTTTTCTTGTGACGGGGGAAGAGAAGACTGGTGTCTGAAGAATAGGGGCAAAGGAAGGTGGAGGTGATTGTGTGGTAGGGGAAGAGGGGGTGGAATGTTTATTCTGTCTGTTGCAGGTAGTGCGGGGAGGGAGAGGGGAAGGTGTTGGGGCTGTAGTACAGATTGGAGTGTCTGGATTTAGGATGGCAAAAGAATTTGACTGGGGAAGGTAGGAGGTAGAAGAGGGGAAGTTAGATGGAGAGGGGGTAGGTTTAAGAGAGGGTGTAGGAGCTTGGGAGGTAGATGGAGTGGCAGAGTGAGCAACATTACTGGAGTAGGGAGTAAGAGAAAAACCTTGTTGACGTGCCTCCTGTCTGGCTTCACGTAGAGTGAGTCCAAGTCTGAATCTGAGAGTTGTTACCTCAGACTCAAATTTGTAGGTGGGGCAGCCCCTATAAAATACATTATGGGGGCCACCACAGATGGCACATGTGTGTGATTGTGCAGAGCAGTTTGATCGAGTATGGCCAGGTTGGGCACATAGTGGGCCTCTGGCTGTGGAACGGCAATGTTTGGCTGGGTGTCCTAAACGCCAGCAATTTTGGCACTGACGAGGAGGAGGTTGGTATGGTCAGACAGGGAGGGATTCTCCACCTATGTAAACATTAAAGGGAAGTTCATGTCTATGGAAAGTAATTTTGGTAATGTTAGTGGGTTTCTTATGATGATCTCTGAGAGGAATGGAGTAGCATTGTACTGATGTCACATCATGGTCCATGAGACAGGCGAGTAAGTCTTCTCCACAATCTGACTAATCTTTGTTATAGATTGGGCAATTTTCTGGGAAGACAGAAACAGTTCCGGTGCAAGTATTGAGGGTTGGAAGGGGCTCTGCAGGGATGGGATTACCGTATAGATCAGTTAGATTTGATAATGCTATAACTTCGTTTTCAGTTGTTACTGTGATGAGATGGGAGCGGTCGGGTCGGCAACAGAGAGACTTTGCCTACTGATCAGTGCTGTAGAGCAAAATGTACAGTAAAGTGTATGGTAGCTTATAATATAACGTCAAGCAAAATCTCATTCACTTTTGTATCCTTTTTGATAATGTGTCATTTTGTTTGAATACCTCTGCAAACATCTTAATTTCAGTGATTATCATAGGATCATTATGATCTCACTTTAAAGCTGCTCTGTTGAACTTTGGGACCATTATGCCTAAAAAAAAGCTTTGAAAGTAAAACAGAAGCTGATTGGCACAAACCCAATCACACTTACACCCACCCATGCTCTTATTCCCTTTAGACTATATATATACTTAACTACTAAGGAAATGTTTCCCACAAACATACTGTTAAGATTAACAGCCTTACTTATAACTTCACTGGCAATATTCAGTTTGTAGAACCGCTTTAGATATTTGCCACCTGGCTTACATATAGTATACTTGTATTCACCATTCCCTTGTATACTTCATACTTGACTGATCTACTTTCCTAGTCATGGCTATTTACGGTCACAATAATTTTTTAAATAATTATCCTGAATAAGACCACAAAGAGAAAAAAAATTAATATGTTGGTCATGAAAAATTAATAAAAAATATTATCAAGCATGAAAGGTACAGGAAATCCCTGTTATTTGTCACCCTGTTGTTGGTAATTTCACTCTTTTGTCACTGACACTTTGTGGTTAAATCATTAATTGTGTTTCACTCTTTCATTGTTAGGGATCCATAAGTTCATACACGTCTGCAAACAAATTAAAAACAAATAAGCAGCAAAAAATAAAAGAAGCCTACATTGTGAAGTCATATAAAAATAAAACAGGAACACAAATTCCAGAATATGTATACATGTACCAAACACTGAACGCTTGCACTACAGAATACATGAACAGTTCATATATACCTTCTAGTCACCAAAACAAGCTGATGCCGCTGTTGAGCGTTAATAATGATTTACCTTCCAGACTCATTAATGGATAATGACTAATGCAAACCCACCCAATGCTATGAATTTACATGTTGCATTGATGCTAGATAAGATGGGAGATAAGAAAAAATGAATAAAAATGGTGCACACAGTTGATATTGGACAATCAAAAGGAGTTATATTAAATGAAATGCATACCAATCCTCCCCCATCTATCTCAACCACTCCTACTGCCTTCTCAAGAGACCTGCTTGAACAAGGAGATAACTGACATAACAAGTGATGACCCTCGGCCATCTACCTGTATACGGCCCAACCCTAATTCCTGTCACCTCTGCCTATAGACTCTGTCAAGTTCTTATATAATGGCAGAAGAATATTGTCAGTAACAAAATATACATCCTAATAACATGAGTAACAGACTCATGCACAAGCATGCATGAACATCTTGAGCACTGAATTGTGAGGTGACGTACAATTGCTGTTGAAAAGTACCTAACAAATATCATCATATGTATACTGACAAACCACAAACTGACTATTATACACAAACTTTATCTTTGTCTAAGAAAAATCACTTATCTAGAAAGGAGAAGCCGTTATCAGTCACAAAACATGCATTTACCTTTAAGTTCAGGTATCTCTAACTAATTTTAATAACAAAACATAATTCATCAAAAATTCCTCTTGTGAACATATCAGTAATTCGTATATAAAACGCTCACCACATATCGACGAATATTAAGGAACTCGTACTTACAAAAAATCATAAACACATTCCATTCAAATCCCTCCTAAGGAGAGACGGCAAAAGACATCCCCTCGGCTCAGTTACACAGACAACTAGAAGGCATACTGTGTCACCGTTTTTAACCCCATTCTCAAATTCTAAAAGTAACTCGGAAATCTAGGCCTACATCACAATGCGGATGTAAACGTAAGAAACACCATGTAGTTGAACTGGCATGCCTTTCACCACAAACTTGAGCTATTTTTCTCATATGGACGCTGAAA
>NC_061852.1:1131218-1138718 GCF_019202785.1 Penaeus chinensis | reverse complement strand
GGTAAGGAAAATGACAATTGCACATCATGGACTATGACTGTAATAGAGTGGGATTGTATGTATTTGTTAGCAATATATTTGATTCAGAAAAAAAAAAAAGTTGTTCCATATTTTCTTTTATTAGTTAAGAGAGCTTCATGCTGATATATATTACATTATTGTTATTATTCCCCCCCTCCCCCCCCAGGATACTTGAAGGGCCTCGGTGTCCATCATGTCTTTGATACTAACTTTGCCAGGAGCCTCAGCTTATTAGAGGCACAGAAAGAATTCATAGAGAGATACAAGAGGAAAGACTCAGATCCAAAAGCTTTTCCTATGCTTGCATCTGCCTGTCCAGGTAAACAAAATAGTGTTGAATTAAGTTTGTAATCAAAGCTTTGTATGGTACTGTTATGTTGCTTTGGAGTAATTTAGTATTTCCATCATTCTTTCTCCGTCTTTTTGACGTAATGGTATTTGTTCCCAAACCAGGTTGGATCTGTTATGCAGAGAAAACACATGGGTCCTACATTCTGCCTTATATTAGCAGTGTCAGGAGTCCACAGCAAGTAATGGGGGCTCTTGTAAAGGACCTGTGGGCTGCAAAAAATAAAATATCTCCAGAAAAAGTAATGTAATGATTCATTTTTTAATTGGGAACTTCAGATGGTTACTATGAAATGAGGCAACATAAATGCAGATTTACATATATTACTATTCTTGCTGATATTCAGGGAAAAAAGTGTGATCTAATTTACATAATCATTATATTTGAAGATGTGGCTGATTTCACTGAACCTGCTCTATCATAATTAATTTTGAAGTAATCTGCTATATCATTATAATTCAGTTTCAATGTTCTCAACAGGTCTACCATGTTACAGTGATGCCTTGTTTTGACAAGAAATTAGAAGCATCAAGAGATGACTTCTACAGTGAGCTATATCAGACCCGTGATGTTGACTGTGTCATCACATCAGGTAATTGCATAGTTACATATACTAATTGTTTGACAGGGAAACATTGCATAAAAAACCCCTGTTTAGTTTTAGGTAGATAAGATAGTTAAAATGTAAAGATTAGATATAAGCACAGATGCTAATATATATGATATTGTAGGTGGTTGGCATCTACCACTTGGTCTGGTCTATATCTCTTTATGGGGTGATAGTTGTGGGTGTGAGTGCCCACAGGTATAGGCTAAAAGTAGAGATCAACGGGGGAGCTGGTGAGGCTCCCCAGTCGGCTAAAGACTGGGCAGTCCTTGTGTTGCTGCTGCTGTTGTCGTGGAGGATTAGGAAATGCTGATCCTGGTTCTGGATTCTGCAGCTTAAGTACATATGCACTGTGTAAACACGCAGGGAACGAGGGGAACCCACTGTCCAATGAGCAAGGACATGGCTGTAGACATGGTGTGACCCAATCTGGGAAAGTATGCTGAACTTCAGGTTGTGGGGTCATGCTGCTACAATATGATGAGGTTTTGATAAATTAATACCAGTGTTTGTCCTTTCAATGACAGAGCCCAGAATCAAAGTCCTACTTGCAATTTTTGTTCATTGTCCAGTATATTTAGATGCAAAGGTAGGTATAGGTATGGGTTTAAATATGGACATAGACAATATCTGTGTTCATCTGTCAATTAGTTCATCTGTCATGTGTTCATCTGTCAATTTGTTCATCTGTCATGTGTTCATCTGTCAATTTTCATCTGTCAGTTTGTTCATCTGTCAATGTGTTCATCTGTCAATCTCTATCAGTCAGTCTCTCTCTCTTTCACTCTATCTATCTATCTGTCTATCTATCGGTTTATCTATCTATCTATATGTCTATCAGTCTATCTATCTATATCTATCTATCTATCTATCTGTCTGTCTCTCTGTCTATCTATCTATCTGTCTGTCTGTCTGTTTGTTTGTTTATCTCTGTCTGTCTGTCTGTCTGCCTGCCTGTCTGTCTGTCTGTCTCTCTGTCTGTCTGTCTGTCTGTCTGTCTGTCTGTCTGTCTGTCTATCTATCTATCTATCTATCTATCTATCTATCTATCTATCTCTCTCTCTCTCTCTCTCTCTCTCTCTCTCTCTCTCTCTCTCTCTATATATATATATATATATATATAGATATATATAAATATAAATAAATATATATAAATATATATATATATATATATATATGTATATATATATATGTATATATATATATATATATATATATATATATATATAATATATACGGCGGGCTGTGGGTCCCTCTGGGTTGGCGACCGCTGGGACTCGGGTGGGGAGGGGGGGTTACCCCCAGTCCCAGCTGGGTCCCAGCGGCCGCCAGCCTGGCGTGATGCTTGTGGGGGAAAGCCCTAGGGAGCCCTGCAGGTGGATTATGGGGCCTGCAGCCAGCCAACCTCCTCTACATGGGGCGGTGTCGGTAGGGGTGGCAGAGGTGGCGCCCACCCGGAGTGACTGCCCGAGGTTAGACCTCAGGCGGACTGTCAGGGTGGGGGCTTGGAACATCCGTTCCCTGCGACAGGACGATCGGTTACCACTACTATCGAGGGAATTGAAACAGCTGAGAGTTGAGGTGGCTGCTCTCTCGGAGGTGAGAAGACCTGGCAGTGGCACGATTAGTGAGGGTGGCTACACCTACTACTGGTCGGGCCGCAGCGATGGCCACCATCTCCAGGGAGTAGCCATAGCCATCTCCAGCAGACTTCAACCCTTGGTAGTTGAGGTCACTCCAGTCGATGAGCGTATCATGGTATTGAGACTGAAGCTTTCATTTGGCTTCATGTCTCTTGTTGCTGTATACGCTCCTACGGATGTATATAAACTTGAGGTGAAAGAGATGTTTTACGCCAAACTTGCATCTGTGGCAGACAGATGTCCTCGGCGAGATATTCGTATTGTGCTGGGCGACTTCAATGCGGTATCCGGCTGTGATCGAGCTGGCTACGAGATGTCTGTCGGTCCTCATGGCTCAGGAGCTGATGCTGGCAGTGAGAATAGCCTCCTTTTCCGTGACTTTGCTAGGTCCCAGAAATTGAGGATTTCTGGCTCCTGGTATCAGCGTTCTGTCCCGCATCGCTGGACTTGGTACAGCGATACAGGAAGAGTGGCCAAGGAGATCGACCACATCCTCGTTAGCACTCGATGGAGGATCCTCCAGAACTGCAGGGTATATCGAAGCGCTGAGTTCTGTGGAACTGACCATAGAATAGTGGTGGCTACTCTCCGGGTCCACTTTAGAACCCCCCGCCGCCCAAATGAACACCCTAGGGTGTTTAATTTGGACAGATTGAGGGAGGACGAGTGTACCCGGGGGTTTGCCGAGGCTATCTCTGGTCGTCTCACAGCACTCGAGGGCCAGACAGACCCTGTTCTTATGTGGGATACCTTCAAGCGTGAAACGCTTGATGCAGCTCAGGAATCCATTGGTGAACGCCCAAGAACAAGACAGAATTCCATCTCGCAGGAGACGCTGGAAGCCACAGATGCTTGTCGTGCGGCTCGACTGTCAGGGGATCGCACTTTGCACCGCTCTCTGGTGCGCAGGACTAGGCCACTGTTGAGAAGGGATAAGGAACAGTTTATCAGTAGTCTTGCAGAGGAGGTCGAAAGCCATTTCCTTGTAAATGACCTTCGTCCTGCCTACCAAGCTCTGAGAAAGCTGAACTCCAAGCCCCCCTCACAGACGGCTGCAGTCCGCTCAGCAAGTGGCCAGATAATCTCAGATCCTGATGGGGTGCGTGTGCGTTGGGCTGAGTATTTTGAGCAGTTGTATAAGGTTGATCCACCAACAGTTAACATGGATGCGGGTAATGTTGAGACTCCTCTGCCAGATCCACCCATCAGCGAGGATCCACCCTCCCTGACCGAAATCAGGGGGGCGATCTCCAAGCTGAAGAGTGGTAAAGCAGCAGGTGTCTGTGGCATCCCAGCCGAATTGTTAAAGGCTGGTGGAGAACCTATGGCAAGGGGCTTGCATGCAGTCCTGTCTGCCATCTGGCAGACTGGTACCTTTCCCCCTGACCTGCTGAGGGGTGTGGTCATCCCTCTCTGGAAGGGGAAAGGGGATCGGTGAGACTGCAGCAATCACCGAGGCATTACACTACTCAGTGTACCAGGCAAGGTACTCGCACACATCTTACTGAGACGTATCAGGGACCACCTGTTGAGGCACCAAAGACCGGAGCAATCTGGTTTCACTCCTGGTAAGTCCACAATAGACCGCATCCTGGCGCTTCGAATCATTATAGAACGCCGTCGTGAGTTCGGACGTGGGCTGCTCGCAGCCTACATCGATCTCAAGAAGGCGTTTGACACGGTGCATCGCGAATCTCTCTGGGAGATCCTGAGACTAAGAGGAATTCCAATAAGGATTATTGGACTAATAGCAAACCTGTATACAGGCACTGAAAGTGCTGTAAAGTGTGGTGGGGGCCTGTCGAGCTTCTTCCCTGTTAGTTCAGGGGTGAGGCAAGGCTGTGTTCTTGCACCAACACTTTTCAACACTTGCATGGATTGGATACTGGGTAGAGCTACTGTCCAAAGTCACTGTGGAGCAACTCTGGGCAATATCAAGGTTACAGACCTTGACTTTGCCGATGATGTTGCCGTACTCTCTGAATCTCTGGAAACCCTTGTAGCGGCTCTTGATGCATTTAGCAATGAAGCGAAGCCCCTGGGGCTAGAGGTCTCCTGGACCAAGACCAAGATCCAGGATTTTGGGGGCCTGCTAGGAGACCCTGTACAGTCGATACGTGCTTGCGGGGAAAACATCGAAGTCACAAAGAGCTTTATATACCTCGGTAGTGCATTTCACGACTCTGGGCTGTCAGACCAAGAAGTCAGTAGACGGATTGGCCTGGCAGCAGGGGTCATGAAATCTCTCGACAAGAGTATTTGGAGATGTCGGTACCTGTGCAGAAGGACCAAGTTACGTGTTTTCAAGGCCCTGATACTGCCAGTTTTACTCTATGGTAGTGAAACTTGGACACTATCTTGTGCTCTGGAATCTCGTCTTGATGCCTTTTGTAACAGATCCTTGCGCCGGATCATGGGGTACAGTTGGCGGGACCATGTGTCCAACCAACGGCTGCACCGTGAGACCGGTACAGGACCTGTTACTTGCACAATCCGTGATCGCCAACTCAGGCTATATGGCCACTTGGCTCGACTCCCACAGGATGATCCTGCCCATCAGGTTGTCTCTGTCCGAGACAACCCTGGGTGGAGGAGGCCTGTGGGACGACCGAGAAGGTCGTGGCTTGGGCAAATCGATCAAACCTGTCGTGAGGAACTAGAGATGGGCCGGGCCCCTGCCTGGCGGCTCGCCATGAGGGATCCTCGTAGGTGGAAGCGGAGGGTGGATGCGGCTATGCGCCCCTGCCGGCGTTAGCTCCATAATGATGATGAATATATATATATATATGGATTTTTTTGTAGTACTGTATTGTAAAAGAAAGTGCTTTAGTTGTCTACTTCTCAGAAACAGGTACAGTTTAGAAAAAAACTTTTTTTTTTTTTTTTATGGAATGCGGACTTTTTTGTTGCATTGTAAAAGGAAGTTTTCAGTGTTCAATTCCACAGAAATATGTAAAGCAGGTGTAATTATGTATTTATTTTCATATGTTTCCTTTAAATTTCATGTTGCTTTGGGCCTAAGTAAACTTTCGTTTAAATCAATAATTATAAAAATAATAAATTATTTGTTACAAATCTTTATTTAAATCACTGATTTAAATTATCATGATTTAAATTGACCAACCCTGATTACTGTTATTATTTCTTTATAAGTTCTTGCTACAAATAATTTTGAAAATTGAAATTTGTTTTTTCTTTTTGGGCTAAAGGTTAGATGGATGTTTTGTAACAATAAAGTTAACTGAACATGAATTTTACGTGCTTGAAATAACTTTAGTTATTGATTTTTCTTTTTTTAACAGTACTTTTGAAGTAACCAAATCAAAATATTTTAGGTTACAGTTATTGTTATAAACCACCGGTGGAAATTAACTTGTGCCATTGTGACAGTAATGGGATTTGAACAGAAGTTTTGGAGGGAGCAAAATGTCCTACCATCCACACTGTAAAGAACATTCGAAAGTTAAGTTACTCTTCTTTCTCTTGGCAGTGGAGGTAGAACAAATGCTTCTGCGGGACCAAGTTGATCTGACTACTGTCACCCCATCTCCCCTGGACACTGACCTCAGTTCTGGGCCAAAGTTAACATCCCATGAAGGCTCTGGCTCAGGAGGATATGCTCACCATGTCTTTATCAGTGCGGCTAAACAGCTGTTTGACAAGGATTCAAATCAGTTAGAGTGGAAGACAATGAGGTGGGTTGATGAGGACCTTCATTTTGTTTTTCTTTTTTTCTATCTTTTTTCTTTTTTTTGAAGATTTATATATTTTTAGTGTTGAAGGTAATGCTTTTATCTTTGTAATTTTTTTTTTTTTTTTGTGTGTTTGTCAGTTGACATTTATTTATTTTAGAGTCAGTCTTGATTATCAAGTACATAAAGGATCTACTATTATAGTCCTATATGTTTATCCCGGTCATTCTTCCTATAAAGATAATGTCTGATTGTCTTCACTACCTTAGAAATGTGGATTTCCGTGAGGTGACTTTGGAAGTGGATGGTGAGCCAGTTTTGCGTTTTGCTCTGGCCTATGGGTTTCGAAACATCCAGAACTTGGTGCAGAAGGTGAAGAGGGGGAAGAGCCCCTATCATTATGTTGAAGTCATGGCATGTCCTTCAGGTACGTGAAAAAAAAAAAAAAAAATCATGAACCAGTAAGGTAACAGTAGTGTTATATGTATGAATGTTGAATAGATTGCTGAACCAGTAATAAAACAGTGATACTGTATTTCTGAAAGTTGAATAGTATCTTATGCTAATAATGGAACTACAGTGTACTGTGTTATAATTTTGAAAGCAGTGTAAATTACTGAACCCCATAATGCAACAATTGTGCCATGCTCTAAAAGGAGATAAAATTCCTATGTCAGGAATGCAATTATTTTGCCATATTTATAAAGGGAAAACTGAAGAAATTCTAAATATTTTTTCCATTATCCCCAAAAGGTTTTAATTGTTTTCTTTAAGAACATTTTGTAGAGACTAAAAAGAAATGTAACAAATTCAATTTTATTTAGTACTTGTTTCAGACTTTCTTGATTTATGCACAATATTATGTTTTTAATGTTAATAAGATTAATGTTCCCTCCTGTCCCTTTCCCTTTCCCCTTCCCCTTCCCCTTTCTCTTCCCCTTCCCCTTCCCCTTCCCCTTCCCCTTCCCCTTCCCCTTCCCCTTCCCCTTCCCTCTCCCTTTTCTCTTCCCATTACCTTTTCTCTTCCCATTACCTTTTCTCTTCCCATTCCCTTTCCCTTTCCCTTTCCCTTTCCCTTTCCCTTTCCCTTTCCCTTTCCCTTTCCCTTTCCCTTTCCCTTTCCCTTTCCCTTTCCCTTTCCCTTTCCCTTTCCCTTTCCCTTTCCCTTTCCCTTCCCCTTTCCTCTTT
>NC_061852.1:1121218-1123718 GCF_019202785.1 Penaeus chinensis | reverse complement strand
AAGAATAAGAATAAGAATAGGAAGAAGAAGAAGAAGAAGAAGAAGAAGAAGAAGAAGAAGAAGAAGAAGAAGAAGAAGAAGAAGAAGAAGAAGAAGAAGAAGAAGAAAGGAGGAGGAGGAAGGAAGAAGAATAAGATAAGAAGATGAAGAAAAAGAAAAAGAGGAAGAGGAAGAGGAAGAGGAAGAGGAAGAGGAAGAAGAAGAAGAAGAAGAAGAAGAAGAAGAAGAAGAAGAAGAAGAAGAAGAAGAAGAAGAAGGGAGGAAGGGAGGAAAGGAGAGGAAATATTAATAAATGGAGCAACAGGTGCCTCTATCATGTCCTCCCCTTTCGTTCTTTTTCTTATTTCTTAGGTTTATCTCCTTAGTGCATGAATATAGGTCGACGCCCAGGTATATGTGTGTGTGTGTAGTCGGGTGTTTATTTATGTCAGCTGTTGTTTATCTGTTCATCCATGTTCAACTTCACCGGAGGCTGTTTAAGTGTGTTCATTAGTGCGCCTAACCCTTCTGTTATACATATTAGTCATTGTTCGTCAGTATCGTTGGCTATTCGTATTTATAGTCGAGTGTTCAGCAATCATCGTTGCTTATAGCTGTCCAATTTATGCTGTCAACTATATGACTTTGATTCTTCATTGATAAAGATAGTTTACCTAGTCCCCGTAGGGCATTTGTTCATTACTGTAGAGAATTACGAATGGATAGGATTTTTTTTTTTTTAACACAAGACCGTGCAATCACCATTTTTAATTAGGCAAGTAATAGGTCACCGATGGGGTTACAGTGTGTGAAATTTGATGGATTTCAGTAAGTAAATTAGGAATTGTGTGGCGGAAATGAGTGATAGTAAGCCTACCTGGAAATTCTCGTTCTTGAAAATGGGATACACAGTATCGCCAAGCGACGTTTGTCTTCTAATTAATATTTATTAGAGAGCTCACATGTCTTAAAATCAGGAACTGCTAGTTAGTATAGTCGAAATGACGGTTTGTTTATGCCTACGGACATATACCGGTATCCCTTTATGTACGTGACGTTGTGTCTCTTAGAAGCGGCTCTTCACATGTGTAGTTCAGTGTAGGAAGCTGGACCATATGTTCCGAGAGGCTTTTTATATATACACACAAACACACATTTGTCCGCTGTTCTATGTAGTTTTTTTGTGAGCTGTCCCATTCTGCTGGTGAAATCGGTTCTGTTCATGCCAGTGTAATTATTTCCACCGCTTCTTTATATATATATATATATATATATATATATATATAAATATATATATATTTTTTTTTTTCTGGGTCTCCTTTACGTATGTCGTTATACTCTTGTTTTGTGTATCCCGTTTTCCTTGCATGTACCGTTTTGTTCTGTTTTGTGTATCCCGTTTTCCTCGTATTTGTCGTTTTCCCTTGGTCTCTTATTGAGTCTCAGGTGAGGTCTTGACGTGTCTTGCGAAGGTTAGGTCTGTTAGGGTGGATCTGAACTGTGCTAAATGGGCCTGGGTGTGTCGGGTGAAGGTTTGGTCTGCTAGTTTGGGGTCTGGACTGTGTCAAATGGGTCTGGAAGTGTCACGTGAAGGCTAGGTCTGTCAGCGTGGGTCTGCACTGTGCTAAATGGGTCTGGAAATGTCATGCGAAGGTTAAGTCTGTTGGTATGGGTCCACACAGTGTCAAATTGGACTGAAAATGGCATGCGAAGGTTAGGTTTGTTAGTATGGGTCCGTGCAAATGGATCTTGAAGTGTCATACGAAGGTTAGGACAATATAGTCGAGAGAATGTGCCAGGTTGCTGTGCCATGACAGCTGGCTGAATCTAGCAAATAAGTGTCAAATAATTTGGGAAAGAAGGGGGAGTAGGCTAGGAGGTGTCAAAGACGGAGTATGGTGATATGTGAGGCCAAAAGTGTCAAAGAGTCGGCAGGACAGTGCTATAGATGATGAAGGTCGATCTTAATAGGCGAAAAATATTATTAAGTTTGAGAGGGAGTGCGTGGGGTAAGGAGGTGTCAAAAATTAGATAATGAATAACGTCATAAGATGTCAAAATGTGTCTTAAGAGATGACAGGACAATGCTCTAAGTGTCTAAAGTGACCTTCTCTGAAAAATAGCGATTGCCAAGTGGGTTAGACGCTGGGAGGTAAAGGGTGAAGAGTGGGGCGGTGTCATAACGAGAAAAGAAAAGAAAAAAAACAAAACATGGATTATCATAAAAAAAAGGTTAAAAGTGTCAAAACGTTATCAGGACAAATATCGGCGATTTTTAACGCAAGAGTGTCATGTCATGTTAGAGGAAAAGAGGTTAAGGATATGGTGATGTTTGTGCGTGGATTTTTGTTATTACACTTATCCGTCAAGAGGAATGCAGCACGTGCCCAGGGTATTATACATAAATCGGGAATATCTCAAAGAGGTTATTTTTATCTTCGGGGTGAGGGGTAAGGGGGGCGAGGGAGATGGGGAGGGGGGGGGGGGGTGAAAGGGTTGAAGAAGAAATGTGTGGGCGGGA
>NC_061852.1:1106218-1111218 GCF_019202785.1 Penaeus chinensis | reverse complement strand
CTCGTAGATAAGACGAAAATCTTTAAATAAATCTAATAAAGACACCCAGCATGCTGTCCTTGGGGGGAGGGAGGAGGAAAAGATTGCTTGTGGGTGATAAATCACTTGTTGCGACGGAGCCAAGAGTGAATAAAAGCATTTTGTTTGTTAAATAACCTCGCCTCATTTGAACTGTCATGTGTCTATTCCCGGTGACCTTGCTTGTTGCGAATGACCTATTTAGAGGCGGGGGTTTCTTGCGATTTTTATATTGATTTTCTTCTCGTGTTTTAGGTGTTTCCGTCTCTCTGTGTCGCTCTTGGTTTGATGGTATGCCTCTTTCGCTGCTTCTATCTCTTTAATTCTCTCTCTCTCTCTCTCTCTCTCTCTCTCTCTCTCTCCCTCCCTCCTCCTCCCTCCTCCCCCCCTCCCTCTCTCTCTCTCTCTCTCTCTCTCTCTCTCTCTCTCTCTCTCTCTCCTCTCTCTCTCCTCTCTCTCTCTCTCTCTCTCTCTCTCTCCCTCTCTCTCCCTCTCTCTCCCTCTCCCTCTCCCTCTCTCTCCCTCCCTCCCTCTCTCCCTCCTTTCCTCCTTCCCTCCTCTCCCTCCCCTCCCTCCCCTCCCCTCTTCCCCCTTCTCTCTCCCCCTCCCCTCCCCTCCCCCTTCTCTCTCCCCCTCCTCCCCCTCCCCCTTCTTCCCCCTCTCCTTCCCTCCTCCCTCTTCCCCTCTCCCCCTCTTCCCCCTCTTCCCCTTCTCCTTCCCTCCGCCAATCTCTCAACATCATTCCGGTATGCCTATCTCTCCTAAAGCGCCACGAGGAGGGAAGCAAATGAAAGAAAGAAAAAAACAAATTAATAGCGCAATACAAGCAAACAGAAATATGGTAATGCCGCGATATGGCCGCCGTTCTAGCCTCTTTGATGCCGCCCGAAGAATGTCCGGTCCCTGAAGAAGCTATTGGCCGGTCTATCGTTCTTTTATCTCTTCTACAACACGCCGTTTCCTTTATCTTTCTGTCCGTTCATCATCGCCTTTTTTATTATATTTTATTTTTGGACCCAAGGACTGTGGGCGAGTTTGTTGTGGGGCGGGCGGGAAACAGGGAGGGAGGGGGTGGTGGGGGAGGGTGGGGGAGAGGAGGGGATGGGAAGAAGGGAAGAGGAAGGGAGGGGGGAGAAGGGAGGAGGAGGGAGAGAGAGGGGAGAAGGGGGGGGGGGAGAAAGGGGTAGGAGGGAAGGAGGAAAAGAGAAGGTGGAAAGGAGGAGTAGGGGAGAATGGAGAAGGGGTGGAATGGAAGGGGGAAAGGGATGGAAGGAAGGAGGGAGGGAGAGCGTAAAAGAGGGAGGGAATAAGGGTAGAAGGGGAATGAATGGAAGGAGGATAGAAAATACAAGAAAGAAGGATATGAAGAGGAAAGGACGGCTGTAGAGGGGAAGATAGAAGAGCGGTTGAAAGGAAGGAAGGAAGAAGAGAGAGAGAGAGAGCTGAATGACAGTCACCGCATCGCCGGCTTACCATATCTAATCCACATACAACAGTCGCAGTACAACACCATTAATTATAAGCGGTCTCTGGTTCATTTCGTTGAGTCCACACACACACAAATACATATACATACATATATATGTACATATTTACATATATATATATATATATATATATATTTTGAATATATATGTATATATGTGCATACACAACACACATTATATATGTATGTATATATATATATATATACACACAATACCCACGTAAATATATGTGTGTGTGTGTTTGTTTGTGTGTGTGTATGTGTATGTGTATGTGTATGTACACACACACACACACACATACACATACACATACACATACACATACACATACACATACACATACACATACACATACACATACACATACACATACATACATACATACACACACATATACACTCTCACACATGCACATACACATACACATACACATACACATATACATACACACATACACATACACATACACATACACATACACATACACATACACATACATACATACACACACATATACACTCTTACACATGCACATACACATACACTTACACATACACATACACATACACATACACATACACATACACATACACATACACATACACATACACATACACATACATACATACATACATGCACACATACGCGCAGAGAGAAGAAAGAGCAACTCAAGGGCGTCTGTGACACTGCTATCTGATCTTGAGATATAAAAAGAATATCAGTCGAACATCGGTCATTAAATTCATCGATGTAAAAAGTGCAAACACATAAAAGATTAAAAAAAAGTCAAAGCCATCTGTGTCACGTGTCTGCAGACTGTTCTCGAGTGATAAAGAATACAAATCATTATTTAGGTAATAGAAATCAGGCAATAGAAAAGAAACAACAGAAGATAAACAACAGAAGATAAATAAGCAAGACCGAATAAAAAAAAAAAAAAAAAAAAAAAACGCGTCACACGTAACATAAAATACAAAACAAAGATACTCAACAAACCAGCCTCGAGAATCATAAAAAAAATATACATTCATAACAGCAAGGACAAGAATCATAATCGACGACAAATCAAAGCAAATCAGAATCAAGCGAGCAAATAAAAGGAGTTTATAGCCATCTGTGTCACCGTGCCTGCAGTTCATTCCGCTGTTCACATCCAACTTGGCCAGTGAACGGTGCTGCTGACCCCGGAGTCTGTTGGCGCGGGTCGAGACGCAATCTGAAGCATCCGAGTCGGAGAGGGAGAGGGAAAGAGGGAGAGAGGGAGGGAGGGTGGAGGGGAAGGAGAGGGAGGGAGGGAGGGTGGAGGGTAGAGGGGAAGGAGAGGGAGGGAGGGAGGGAGGGAGGGTGGAGGGTAGAGGGGAAGGAGAGGGAGGGAGGGGAAGGGAGTAGAGAGCGAAAGAAAGGAGAGGAAGGGAGGGAGGGAGAGAGAGGGGAGGGTGGAGGGTAGAAGGGAAGGAGAGGGAGGGAGGGAGGGTGGAGGGTAGAGGGGAAGGGGAGTATGGAAGGAGGGAGGAAGGGGGGAGGGTAGAGGGGTAGGGGAGTGTAGAGGGAAGGAGAGGTAGGGAGGGAGAGAGGGTAAAGGGGAAAGGGAGTAGAGAGGGATGGAGGAAGAGAGGGTGGAAGAGAAGGGGAAAAGAGGGGAAGGGAGGGAAAGAAAGGAGAGGGAGGGAGGGAGGGAGAGAGAGAGGGGAGGAGGGAGGGAGAGAGGGTGGAGGGTGGAGGGGAAGGGGTGTTGAGAGAGAGGGAAGGAGGGAGAGAGGGGGAAAGGAGGGGGAGAAGGAGAAGGGGGGTGAGAGAGGGAGAGGAAGAGCGAAAGGAAAAGGAGGGAGGGAGTAAGAGTGAGATGAGACAGGTTAAAAAGATTCAAATAAATATAGATTTATAAACGAGAGAGAGAGAGAGAGAGAGAGAGAGAGAGAGAGAGAGAGAGAGAGAGAGAGAGAGAGAGAGAGAGAGAAAGAGAGAGAGAGAGAGAGATAGGGAGATTCATATAGACAGATAAATGGGTGGATAGACAGAAAGTCAAAGAATAACACAAGATATCACTGGGTAGTACATGAATTATTAGCAATAATGATTAGGTAATGAACAAAAATCACAAAAGTGAAACTAACCGAATAGCAAAAAACGAAAGAAAGAAAGAAATAAAAAGTTTATTGGCTGGAGAAGAAAATAAATGGTTTACAATTAATTGGTAATGCTGTGATGTCGGTCTGGGATTAGGTAAGCTTAATTAATTTTCAGGTTGAATATTCTGCAAAAAATACTGAGTAGGTAATAAATGGGTATTTTGAAGAGAGAACGCCGTCGCGTAATGAACTAAAGGTAAATGAAACTAAGTAAATTGACTTCTGGAGTAAGGATGTACTGATAGAAATAAATAACTATTTTAGTTA
This sequence comes from Penaeus chinensis, assembly GCF_019202785.1. Lineage (NCBI taxonomy): Eukaryota > Metazoa > Arthropoda > Malacostraca > Decapoda > Penaeidae > Penaeus > Penaeus chinensis. The sequence continues at coordinate 1,107,317 of NC_061852.1, read as the reverse complement.
ATAGATATACAGGAGATGCTTGCAGAAAATAAGAATAAAAAGATCGCCAATTGAAGACAGTCACCTAAATAACAGGAGCCAAAAAAACAACAAAATCTCCAGAATTGTGAAAAAAACAAGAGCTAGAGAGTACGCGAGGTCAGTGTGAAGCGCAGTTCGAATCCCTGCTTCGGTTTCGGTGTTTGTTGACATTCAAGTATTATACCCGAACCGAATGTAAATTTAAAACCGTTTTCCAAAAGAGTTTTTGATTAGAGATTCATCTACACTAAAGGAAAATAGAAAAAAAAAAAAACGTGAATTGTGAAGAAAAAAAGTTAGCTAGTACGCGAGGTGAATGTGAAGTGTTCGAATCGCTGCCTCGGTTTCGGTGTTTGTTGACATTCGAGCATTATCCCCCGACCGAATGTAAATTTAAACCGTTTTCCAAATGAGTTCGTCTGCTGTAAAGTGAGAAAAAACAAGAAAAAAAAAAAAAACTATCTTGGGGAAAGATGTATAGGAAATTAGTGAATGATGCCATTTCAGTTTTAAAAGATATTATATTGAATTTATTGATAACTAGTAATTAGGTTTGCTAACCCGTCGGTCACAGTAAGCGATATTTATATAAAAGTACCGCAGGGTGACAGTCTATATATAAATGAGGTTATATATATACTTATAGCAAATAAAATGTATTTTGTTCCTTAAACTAATGATGATGATGATAATAACAGTTATGATAATAATAGCAGTAATGATGATGATAATGATATAGATAATAATGATAGTAATGTTAATGATAATAATAAAGATAATAGTGATATTTATGATTGTAATCATAGTAATGATAATGATAATAATAGTAATAATAATAATGATAACAATAACGATAATAATAATGATAATAGATATTTATAATAAAAATAATTACTATTATCTTTATAACCCATCTCAATAAAAAATAAACGAAAATTTAGTCAAACACTTTACACTTCCAACTTTATGTTTCCTGTAAGTCCTCTTATAAATGCCTATTAATACCTCAATGCCCAAGTTTTCGTTTCTTGAATGGCTGGTCACGTGATCCAATAAGCGGAAGTAGGGGGGGAAGGGG
>NC_061852.1:1096218-1101218 GCF_019202785.1 Penaeus chinensis | reverse complement strand
TGGGTTTATGCTGTTTATTTGGTTGTCTCTGTGGATTTATGTTTATGTGGAGTTGTATTTAAGCAAGTGTTACATGATAGCAGGAGTTTATGTTTATTTTGAGTTTATGTTGTTTATGTGAGTTTATTATATTTACATGCGTGTGGTTGTTTACGTGGGTTTATGTTGTTTATGTGGATTTATGCTGTTTAAGTGGGTTTATGCTGTGTATGTGGGTTATGTCGTATATATGTACGTGGTTTATGTGGGCTGATGTTATGTAGGTTTATACTGTTTATGTGAGTCTATGTTGTTTATGTGGGTTTATGTTTATGTATATGTGGTTTATGTTTATGTGGGTTTATGTTATACTTGGTCATCTTATATTTGGTTATCTTAGTATCTCTTTGTGTATTTCGGTGTATCAAACTAATTAGTTTTTTTTATCTATCTTTCTATCTATCTATATCTATCTGTTTATATGTCTATTTGTCTGGTTCTGTCTGTCTCTATTTACATGCATACTTATAGGATGATATACCGTATTATTTTTTTGCAAGAGACATAAGAGAAGAGGCGAAAAGTGGAGAGGAGAGAAACGAACGAAAGAGAAGAAAAAGTGAGAAAAAAGTGAAAATAGAATATAAAAGAGAAGAAAAAGTGAGAAAAAAGTGAAAATAGAATATAAAAGAGAAAGAAAAAGAAAAGAAAAAGAAAAAAAGGAAAAATTATAAAAGAAGAAAAAAAAAAAGAAAGAACGAAATTGAAATCGAAAGACGATAAGAAGAAAAAAAAAGAGGAAAACGGAATAGAAAAAAAAACGCGGTCTTTATTACAATATCACCCCCCCACCCCCCCAACAGGCGCATCTTCCTCTTAAACGGGAATATATTTAGAATTCTCTTCCACAGAATGTCCTCCTTTTCACATCCTGTTTAGCAATAACTACCAAGTCGACGCGAATATTTCAAAAACATTTTCACAGCTGGATAAACACGACGGGAAACTTAGATATATGTTTTATATGTATAGACATGCACACGTGTGAATGTACTAGCCCGTATAAATACGGAATGTACTATACAGTATAAATACGGATTGTACTTTTCGGTATATATACGGAATGTACTATACAGTATAAATACGGAATGTACTATCCAGTATATGTATAGGGAAGCAATTTAGTTAATTATCGTTAATATGGACAAGGAAAATACGATGAGTAATTATCTATGACTTTTCATAAGGATGAATTATAAAATCCATGTATAGTTTTAAAATGATTCTAAAGAGAGTTGCAAGAAAATACTATGATATATGAGATACTAAAAAAAAGAAGAAAATATTTGAATGCTTTTCCTAAGAAAAGTTATTACAAAAGACAGATGAAAGTGTTGGATATTTTGAGAGAAAAGTTAATCATTAATTTAGACCATACACGTTCACGGTGGGGAGGGAGGGGGGGGGGGGGGTAGAGATGACAGGAATTAAGGTTCAACAGAAGACACGTAATTTTTTTTTGTTTTTCTACATTAAACATCTCGTCTTTATTTTCAACCAGGTGTTAGCACTTAACAGCGCTTGAGAGTGTGAGGAATCGGCTTGGTTTGGTGACCCGGTGACTCTTCACGTATTCTGTAGTTCTTATTTCAATCTTTGGTGCAGTGCATGTGTAGTGTACATATTCGGGAATTCATGTTATTCTATTTTCATTTGATACCACCATGTAGCTTTTATTTTTTGCTTTTTATTACTTTCTTCTGTGTTTGCGGAACCCTACCGAGTGAAATGGCGAATTGCGGGGATCCCATATATATATATATATATATATATATATATATATATATATATATATAACACATTGATGTATATACACTGTACATATATTTATAGACTGCTGAATATAGGGTTGTGTGCGTGTGTGTACAGAAATTCAGAATATCTAGTACTTTTTTGTACTTGAAAAACACGCCTTGCTCGAGACTTCAACAACAATTAAGCAAGGAAACATGAATCACAGCTGTTTGCAAGTCATAATTATGATACACAAGCGTACACACACAAACACCCTCAGAATTAACAAGTGCATATAGTACAGGGAATGACCGATTTTCTCTGAGAGAGTAAATAGTGAACTGCACCGCAAAGGTACGATAAAGGCCATGATATTATTACTAAGCGCCTGGATAGTCAACCTTATGAACATATCAGCTAATGTATGTGTGTGTGTGTGTGTGTGTGTGTGTGTGTGTGTGTGTGTGTGTGTGTGTGTGTGTGTGTGTGTGTGTGTGTGTGTGTGTGTTGAACTACACTCCATGACCTGTCCTCCCTCCCTTTCCTCCCTTCGCTCTCCCCCCTTCCGCTCCCTTCGTTCCTCTCCCTGTCCCTTCCCTTCCTCCTTCATCTCCCTTCCCCTCCCCTCTCCTCCTGTTTCTTTCTCTTGTCCTCCCCTTCCTCCTCTTCCTGTTCCTCACCCTTTCCCTTCCTTCCTCTCCCTCTATCTCCCTTTCCTGTCTCCTCTTCCTCCTCTCCTCCTCTCTCTCTCCCCTCGCCCCTCCCCATCATTCTCCCTTTCCTTCCCCACCTCTTCCGTCCTCATCTCTCTTCCCCTCTTCTTCCTTCTCTCCCCCCCTCTCTCCTGTCCCTGCCCCCCCCTCCCCTTTCTTCCCCTTCATCCTCTCTCTACTCCTTCTCTTCCTTCCCCTCCACCAACCCTCTTCCTTCCTCTACCTCTTTCTTGTAATCCCTTTTCTTCCTCTTCTTCTCCCTCCATCCCCCCCCCCTTCCCTTCCATCCTCCTATCCCTCTCTCTCCCTCTCTCCTTCCCTTATCCTCTCCCATTCTCTCCCACTCCTCCTCTGCCTCCTATCCCTCCCCCCTTCCTCCTCCTCCTCTCCTTCCCCCTCTCTTTTCTCCCTCCTCTCCCCCCCCCCCTTCCTCCGTCTTTCCTCTCCCTGTCTCTCATCCTCCCCTTTCCTGTTACTCTCCCTCTCCCTCATCCTCCCCATCCTTCCTCCTCTTCCTGTACCTCCTCCCTCCTGCTCCTCATCCTTCCCCTTCCTCTTCCTCTCCCTCTTCATCCTCCTCGTATCCCTCTCCCCTTCCTTCCCCTCCCCCCCCTCTCCTCTCCTTACCCTCCCTCCCCCTACCCTCTACCTTCCTTCAGTGCAAGAACGACACATGCTATATCGACACAGGTGCACTTCGCTCTAGATTATTTCGCGATCATAATAACATCTACTTTTATTTCGTCTTCTAATTTCATCATTTCATTTTATTACCATTTCACCAACGCGCTGACCAGGCTCCATCTGCTCGTCACTTTTTTTTTTTTCTCTCTCTCTCTTTCTCGTATTTAACGAGAAATTAAGAGACTTGGTAAACAACGCGTTTTTTGTTGCCATGGAGACGAGACTGTAGCTGCCTGGTGTTCTTATTGTCTCGGTTTTAGAATGGTGATGCGGTATGGCACTGTACTTGGGCCGGGACAAGAAGTGGCACCGGGATTGGCACCTGTTCTGTCTCCAGATTCGTCCCTGATTCCTTTTACTGCCACGGGTAATCGTGCGTGTGCGCGTGTGTGTGTGTTAGTGGCATATGCACACACACACACACACACACACACACACACACACACACACACACACACACACACACACACACACACACACACACACACAGACACACATATGTATTTGTGCATATGTCTGTCTGTCTATTTTCCTATTTATCAATCTGCCTCTCTCTCTCTCTCTCTCTCTCTCTCTCTCTCTCTCTCTCTCTCTCTCTCTCTCTCTCTCTCTCTCTCTCTCTCTCTCTCTCTCTCTCTCTCTCTCTCTCTCTCTCTCTCTCTCTCTCTCTCTCTCTCTCTCTCTCTCTCTCTCTCGGTCTCTCTCTCTCTCTTTCTTTCTCTCTCTCTCTCTCTCTCTCTCTTTCTCTCTCTCTCTCTCTCAGTCTCTATTTATTTATCTATCTATCTGTCTATCTATCTATTAACCTATCTATTCTTTAAAAAAAAGAAAGAGGAAGAAGAGAAGGCAGTGAAAGAAGACAAGATGGTCCAAGAAAAAAACAAACAAACAAACAAACGATGCATATCCAAAGAATGAATGAAGACGAATGTATATGAATGAAGTTAGAAGATGAAAAAAAAAAAAAAAAAAAAAAGGACGAACGCCACCCGCATATTACACTTCCATGGCCTCTGCTGTCTCGCACTTGACTCTCGATAAGGCTAATGAAGAACCGTCTTCAAGACCTCGGTATCGAGATAACATTCCTTATAAAGAGCCGGTCACAGGGCGCATCTTAAACCGCTGAGATAAACTAGAGTTATTGTGGTTTTAGCGCGGTTTAGGTCGCTATTTGCGTGTGTGTGTGGGTGGTCGTTGGTATGGGGATGTTTAGGTGTGTGTTTGTGTGTGTGTGTGTGTGTGTGTGTCTACGCGCGCGCATGTGTTTGTTTATGTGCATATGTGGTGAATAAGGAGAAGTTATGTGTGTGTACATTGGAAGTATATTGCATACAAGTCCCTGTTTGCTTGTTTGTGTGTGTGTGTTTGCTTGTGAGTGTTTGGGCATAGTGCGGGAAAGAAATTTCTTAGTCATCGGGCTCATAGGTGAATGCGTGTACTCATGTGCGCATCCATGTGTGCGTAGTAATCCGTGAATTAGTGTACACATCTACAGACACGTTCGCCAGTCTATCCTTGCATGAAATCGAACACTTGTGCATAAATCTTTTTGGCGCATCTGACTATCTATGCGGGTATCACTTGACATATTTTTAGACTCGGAAAAAGGATTGATTAGTTTTCCCTTCCTTTCCCAGCGTTGACTGGGGAAAGAGCAATGTGGGAAACGCGTGCCAACTCCGCAGTAATCGGGATTTGTGCGTTTTACTGACTGTTCTGACTGATTTTTACTGACTGAATTTGTTGTTCAACGTTACCGACTGACTGTGCTGAAGGAATTGATTAAATTTCTTTCCTGACTGATTTTATAGACCATGCAGAATGATC
>NC_061852.1:1078718-1091218 GCF_019202785.1 Penaeus chinensis | reverse complement strand
ATCTTCCACCTACCATCTCTCCCACCCTTCCACCTACCCATCTTCCATCCTCGTTTTCTTCCACCCTTCCCCTTCCTCCCCTTCCTCCCCCTCCCCCTTTCCCCTCATTCTCCCAGGCTCCGGAGGTCATGAGCATCGACAACTGGTTTCCTTGGATATTTGCCTACTGGTGTTAATGAACTTATTTGGAATGGACGTGTGTTGGTTCAAAAACTATTAGCGGATTGGCGAATGCTGTCAATATTTACTGTTGATTTTATTTATTTATTTTTCTCTCGCTTTTCAGTTTTTGTTTGGCTAGGTTTTCTTTCTCTGTCTCTCTCTCTCTCTCTCTCTCTCTCTCTCTCTCTCTCTCTCTCTCTCTCTCTCTCTCTCTCTCTCTCTCTCTCTCTCTCTCTCTCTCTCTCTCTCTCTCTCTCTCTCTCTCTCTCTCTCTCTCTCTCTCTCTCTCTCTCTCTCTCTCTCTCTCTCTCGTTCTCAGTACGAGTATCTACATATATATGACTGTGTGACAGTATATGGCTGTATATATTTGTATCTGCTCCTCAAGAAAGAAGTAATTAATCTCCCCCCGCCCCCCCCCCCTTCTCTCTCTCTTCCATCTCTCTCTCTCTCTCTCTCTCTCTCTCTCTCTCTCTCTATCTCTCTCCCTCCCTCCCTCTCTCTCTCTCTCTCTCTCTCTCTCTCTCTCTCTCTCTCTCTCTCTCTCTCTCTCTCTTTCTTTCTTTCTCTCTCACTTTCTTCCACCCCTCTCTCTCTCTCTCTCTCTCTCTCTCTCTCTCTCTCTCTCTCTCTCTCTCTCTCTCTCTCTCTCTCTCTCTCTCTCTCTCTCTCTTTCTCTCTCTCTCTTTCTCTCTCTCTCTCTCTCTCTCTCTATCTCTCTCTCCCTCCCTCCCTCTCTCTCTCTCTCTCTCTCTCTCTCTCTCTCTCTCTCTCTCTCTCTCTCTCTCTCTCTCTCTCTCTCTCTCTCTTTCTTTCTTTCTCTCTCACTTTCTTCCACCTCTCTCTCTCTCTCTCTCTCTCTCTCTCTCTCTCTCTCTCTCTCTCTCTCTCTCTCTCTCTCTCTCTCTCTCTCTCTCTCTCTCTCTCTCTTTCTCTCTCTCTCTCTCAGAAAGGAAATTTAGAAATTACTAACAGAATTCTAGAAAGTTAAGAGAAACGTCACACACACAGAAAAGTAGTAGACACATCACCAACGGATAGACGAACAAGCCCAAGGTGCTTATGTAAAGAGACGGAACGATGGACTCATTTCTCGATATCTCTTTTCTCTGAAGTTTATCGAAAGAAAGAGTAGACCGAGAAAGCGCCAAAGAGAGAAAGGGAAGGGAGTGAGGGAGTGGAGGAAGAGGAGTAAGAGAGCAAAGGAAGGGGAGTGAGGGAGTGAGGGAGTGGAGGAAGAGGAGTGAGGGAGCGAGGGAAGGGGAGTGAGGGAGCGAGGGAAGGGGGGGTGAGGGAGCGAGGGAAGAGGAGTGAGGGAGCGAGGGAAGGGGAGTGAGGGAGCGAGGGAAGGGGGGTGAGGGAGTGGAGGAAGAAGGAGTGAGGGAGCGACGGATGAAGAATGGGGGAGCGAGGGAAGAGGAGTGAGGGAGTGGAAGAAGAGGAGTGAGGGAGCGAGGGAAGAGGAATAAGGGAGCGAGGGAAGGGGGTGAGGGAGTGGAGGAAGAGGAGTGAGGGAGTTGAGCAAGAAGGAGTGAGGGAGCGATGTAAAGGGAGTGAGGGAGCGAGGGAAGGTTAGTGAGGGAGCGAGGGAAAGCGAGTGAGGGAGTGGGAGCGAGTTAAAAGAAAGAACACGAAGGGAGACGCAGTGCCAGACTAGTGCCAAAGGGTTAATTTAGAAGCTTATTTTCTACGTTGTCTTTCCGCCGCTGGTCAAACGCCCGAGAGTAAGAGGATTGGGAAAGGACAGAGGGAGGGAGGGAGTGAGAGGGAAAAAGAGAAAGAGAGGTGAAGGAAGAGAGTGAGAAAATAAAAAGAAAGGGAGAGAGAAGAGAGGAAGATAGAGAGACAGAGGTCAAGAAAGAGAGGGAGGGAAGGAGGGAGGGAAGGAGGGAGGGAGGAAGAAAAAGAGAAAGAGAAAGAATTAGAGGAAAGGCAGGAGGGAGAGAGAGAGAGACGAGGAAGAAGATGGGAATGGAAGATGAAGAGAGAGAGAGAGAGAGAAAGAAAGAGAGAAAGGGTGGGTGGAAGATAGAGGGGAGAAGAGAAAGGAAAAGAAAGAGAAAAGGAGTGGGAGAAATATGGAGAAAAGAGAGAGAAAAGAAAGAAAGAAAGGGAGGGAGATGGAGAGAGAGAGAAAGAAAGGAAAAGGTGGGAAAAGATAGAGGAATAGAGGGAAAAAAGAAAGAATGAAGGAAAAAAGATAGATGAAGGGTTAAATAAGAAAGGAAGGGAGTACAAGAGATGGATAGATAGTAGTAGATAGATATATGGATAGACTGACAGATAGATAGGTATATATATATATCGCGTACATACACACATCTATTTATATATAGAGATAGATAGATTGATAGATAGATAGATAGATAGATAGATAGATAGAGAGAGAGAGAGAGAGAGAGAGAGAGAGAGAGAGAGAGATAGATAGATAGAGAGAGAGAGAGAGAGAGAAAGAGAGAGAGAGAAAGACACACACACACACACACACACACACACACACACACACACACACACACACACACACACACACACACACACAACCCCCACCCCCTCCCCCACCCTGCCCACACCCTTACCAAAATACACTACAAGAACCTAATTTCAGACCCCCCTCCCCCCCTCCCCTACCCACCTGCCTCACCACCCTCATGTCTATCTTCATGTCGATTAAGTGTACGTTACACCTCCTGAGCAACGTGGGACCTTGGTTGCCACACACTCCACGAACTAGTAATTTGCATGTCTGTTTTTTTTATCATATTTGTCTGTTTATTTATTGTTAGTTGTGTGTAATCTGGTTTTAGATTTTTTGAGCATATTGGATGTTTTATTTCTTATTATTTATTATTGTTATATTTTTTTTAATGGGAGAGTCGGTTGGGCGGGGGGAGAGGGGGGGGGGGTATTTGCTTGTTCTTTGTTCTGTGTCTCTCTTGAGATGTTGTTTGCTTATTTTGAGTATTTTGTTTGTTTTTCTTTCCTGTTCTTATGTATGTATCTTTTTTATTTTTTGTATGGTTTGTCTAGATTTTTTTGTCAACTGCTTTTTCTCTATCTATATCATAATTATTTGTTTCTTTTGTGTCTTTCTCCTTCTTGGCTTATTTTGTTTCCTTTTATTTTCTTTGATATATATATTTTTGTTCCTTTTTAATCTTCTTCCTTGTTTTGTATTCGTGGTTCTATCTCCTTTTTTTCTTTCTTTTTTTTCTCGCTTGTTTTATCAGCCTTTTTTTACTTCTTTGTGCGTCAGTTTCTATATTTATCCAAATCTCTGTTTTGTCTATTTTCGTAATCTCTCTTGTCTCACTTTTTTCCCCCTCTCTCTTTAACCCAATCTTCGTCCACCTTGGTAATGGCATTTTCAGCACCATTGTCTAAAGAAAGTTACTACGTTATGGACGGCAACTGTTTACGAAAATAAGAAAAAAAACATTTTGAAAAAGAAACTTTTGACTTTTGAATTATCTCTTCTCTTTTCTTTGAGGGAGATTGTGCTTTCTGTTTTCTTACTCATTTTATGGTCATTGTTTATTTATCTATTTACATATATATATATATATATATTATAAATTAACATAGACGAACTCTCACCATCTATAAAATTCAAATCAACCTAACCCAAAACAACAACAACAAAAATAGGACTCAAATCCAGGACCACAAGACCACCCGAGACAACCTCGCTAGCACCCTCCCGGCGCCCGAGTGTTCCTCAGGCTAACGGGAGCCACACTTTTCCCGCCCTATCCAGCTGCCGTGCTTATCCTCCTGTCCCCCTCCTCCCCTCCTAGCCTCTTCCTCGCCTCCCGCCCTCGTCGACACGTGCAGGATGCCCGTCTTCAGAGGAGATAAATGCAACAATAACATTATCAGTTATGGTGGTTATCTATCTGCGGGAAGGAGTGGTTGTCTTTGGGCCCTGTGCCTGTCTCTTTCTCTGTCTGTCTGTTTCTTTCACCGTCTGTCTGTCTGACTCCTGTTTATGTTTTTTTTTTAAATCTCTTTCTTTGTCTGTCTGCCTTCTATCTATATTATTTGTGTCTGTGTGTGTGTGTGTGTGCGTATATATACACATATATGTATATATTATATATATCATATGTGTGTGTATTATATATATATATATATATATATATATGAGGAGGGAAAGAGATGGATAGGCAGATAGACATACGCACATTTACTTCTATACAGTATCTACATGTACGTACATATTAGACAGTTGCTCAGACAAACATCCACGATATTTTTGTCGTATCCTTGCCACTCGCTGTCACTTCAACTTACCCATCATTGTATGACCATATACCCGCCGCAATCAAAGAGAATAAAAAGTCAGGTAACATATCTTTTGTCCACTTTATTTATTCATAAATTACAATTAAGACTAGAGGCTAAATACTTATGCTTTGAATTAGGTACTAAAAAGTCCAACACTCGGGATATCGACACGCAGACTTATCAACATATAAAGGTCTAACTAAGTACATGACGGTGCCCTATTGACGTCCTGCTGTTATGTATATGAAAAAAGGGAAGTGGTATCGTATTTTGCAAAAGAAAAAACAGATATCTGGATTTTGTTAACGGTGATAACAGTGATATGATTATATTATAAAAGTGATGGTAATACTATTCATATAAAAATGTTATTAATGAGAGTTATAATATCAATAACAAGAACAGTAATAATATAAATTTGCGCATATATTTGATTTTAAAAAATACAATAAACTCTTGATAATATTGTAAGGTATTAGTTGGATAACGTTTTCATTTCCTTTTCAGTATAAAGACACTGACACATCTATACAAGAGGAAACATTATATAAAACATACTCCTCATATACTGAATCATAACTTAATACAAGGAAAGGTTTGCTAAGAAAAGAAAGGTAAATATTCAGAAATGATAAAAAAAAAAAAAAATCAAATGTTTAAAAAGAGGGGCATAATTCGGATCTTGTGAAAAGAGGGAATAGTTACAATACAAAAGACATTTTAATTTTTGCAAAATTAGGACATTCAACATACTAGGCTCAGTGTTCACGTATTAATAATATTTACACTCACATTTACACGTAAAAAAAATGAAGCTGTTGTATAAAAGATTTTTTTATCATATTTTTTTTTTTTTTATAATGTTTTATATATTTTTTTTGTATTCATTTTATTTTTTTTTTATTGAAGTGTATGTAAGAGAAGACATTTTGTGTAGACGTGTGTTTCGAGATGAAGAAAAAGGGGGTAGAGGAAACGTTCAGAATAAAAATACAAAGTCTTACACTATAAGAATTAAACAAGGCACTTCCTCCCGGCTCTCTCACATACACACAACTCCGATTCGTAACTACACTTACCTCCCGATCTGGTTTTGTATGTACACTTTTTCAGCGTTTAGTTTTAACCCAAACGGCGGCACGTATGGCAAGAACACATGCCATGTCCACTGTAATACAAATTGATTTATTGTATTTAAACATAGATGGCTCTACAAGTGCTTAGTCACCAATGATTATTCCTACCCATCTCACCTACTTTTTTCCTCGACTTTCGGAAAAATTGTTTTGCATTATTTCATTTTCTTAAATATCGAGATTTTGATAACAATTTAATAATCATAACATCAACAACAATAATAACAGTATCGATATCAATTGCATTTATGAAGAAAAACACCAAAAAAACGCCAATTCAAGGAATGGGGAAATCAGGATCGGTCACTAGAGCCCACTGATAGACTCCTTGCCGGCTGAGCACATGTGGAGCCATCTGTATGTAACAAAATTCACAGAAAAAAATACAGGGGACAGGACATAAATCCGGGGCGGTTGGGTTGTCTAATACCAATACACATGGGCTATCTTCTGCGTCTGTCTGTTTATATATACAATAGGTGGTGATGTATGCACTCCCAACACGATCTTTTTTCTTTCTTTTTTTTAAATGTCTATAACCAGCGATTCCAAAAAAGAAAGTCTCAAAAAAGTATAGGCCTACTGGTTGTAATTTCCCGTTTCTTTAGAGTTTTCGAGTGATTCTCTGTTACTTGATCATCTGACCTTTTGCGGAAAAAAATCTTTACCCTCTGACCACGAACTCATAAATGGAAAATATTTATTACAACTGGCATACCCTTTTGCAAACTTTAGGAATCCCTGTTCTATATACATACGCGTCTGGTACATTTACATATCTGGTATACTTGTATACTTGTGAAAAAAATCAATATGAACTACACTACGTTTAAAATAAGTGAACAGAGCTGGAACAGAAACCGCGCGAGAATAATAAGTAAAAATAACTTGTAATATTGAGATGTTTTTTTTTTTTTTTTTGTAATTCTCACGGGGTTAACTGTCGCTGAGATATGTATAATAATCTAATCTATCATATAATGATAATTCTAAAATGGAATTTTTTAGTAAAAAAAAAGGCGCTTGTGACTCCTCCTTCTCAAAAAAAAAGAAAGAAAAAAAAAAGAATAAAAAAAGAAAATACAGAAAAACGCGCGGTGAGATCTGTTAGGAAAAATGCCTAACCTGAATACAGAAGTAGATAAATGCTGAAAGGAAGACAAGTCGAAGAGAGAAAGACAACTAAAAATAAGACAAAAGAAGAGAGAAAGAAAGAAAACCGAAGAAGCGAAGAGCGAACAGAGCAAGGGCGTGTTCAAAAAGAAGCGAAGGAAGCGTGTGGTGTGTGTGGCAGTGTGTACAGCGTCCCCATCACACCCTGGACACCTTGAAGCGTCCAGGACCGCCGGCAGACACCTCCCGGAAGGCCGTCGATTCCTCCCAGCTGGCGTGCTTCCCGCTGCGGGCGAGGGCGTCTGTCGACACCTCCCACTGGGTGGAGATGACCGCCCCCGAGGAGTCTCTGGTCTCCCAAACGCGCGTCGGAGGCGAGGTGATGCAGGAGGAGGAGGAGGAGCCAAGACCTAGTCACCATTCTTCCTCGCGGTTGATCTTGGTGACGTGGTGGTCGTCCTTCGGCTGGTCGCGCGTCTGCTTCTCCTCGGCGGCCATCTGGCGGCGGCGCGCGCAACTGTGCACCGCCAGGATCAGCACTCTGTGGGCACGAGACGTTAGTTATATGAGATGTAGAAATAATTGGGTTGTGGGATATTGTGGTTAAAGATTTATAAAACCATTAACGCGTAAAACAAAAGCTACAAGAACATTAACTAGTAAGTAATGATGCTGACGAAATACTATCGGCCAAGAAAACAATAGCTCCTGGCCTCCCCTTACCCCCCCCCAAAAAAAAAAAAAAAAAACGAAAGATAATAAAAACAGTTGCCATGGTTATGTCTATAAATAACCCGGCATGCGCAGAAAATCGGCATAACATCAAAGCACGCAATTTTAATAGAAACAAACCCTAACGTAGGATTCACAGCTGAGGCGTAACATTCGAAAACAAAATTCCTTTTCCTGAATGCACTCGTGACTAGCAACTTGGTAAAACTTTGCTATTTTTATTCCCAAAGTTACTTTTTTTTCGTAGATGGCATCCACTTTTTTCGGGAATGTCCAAGAAAGTTTTATTGGCCATTAACGGAGTAATGACAATTTATCTTACCTCAGTAACCAATACTTTCGAATTTATTTTTCTCTCTCCTTTATCCGGTTTCATTCATCGTTATTAAGCATGAAACTTCAATATTCGTGTTCTTGTTAAAGAAATCAACATCATAAATACTTGTTATCATATAGAAAAAACACAGCACACACGCACGCACGCACGCACACACACACACACACACACACACACACACACACACACACACACACACACACACACACACACACACACACACACACACACACACACACACACACACACACACACACACACATACACACACTAATAAAAAAACGTACGGAGTTTTTTATATTCATTACATTAGTCAAGGTGAACAATTTCGCAACGAAGACGATAATGCTTGAAAATTGAGCCGATTACGCTACTTTGGACCACAAACCATGTGCTTTAGATTACGATCATTGTTTCAGAATTCTTGGCCACGGAAAGTTTCATTAAGGAAACGAGTGAAACAGGAAAAGAGAGTAATTAAAATCGCTAATTTAGATTGAATAGAACTCCTTGGAGATAATCAAATGGATATTCGATCGCTTTATAAAAGAAGATACAAAATGTTGCATTGTGAGTGTATATGTTGCAGTGGAAGTGTATATGTTGCATTCTGAGTGTATATGTTGCATGGTGAGTGTATATGCTGCATGGTGAATGCATATGTTGCATGGTGAATATTTGGAGGTATCAATATAGGAAATTTGATATGACTACGTACTATCTGTTCCTCTTTCTCTGTTTCTGTCTCTCTATCTGTGTGTTTTTCTCTTTGCCTGTCTATCTGTTAGTCTATCTACCCATTTGTCTGTCTTTCTATCTATCTGTCTGTCTCTCTGTCTATCTGTTTGTTTGTCTGTCTGTCTGTGTGTCTGTTAGTCTGTCTGTCTGTCTCTATCTCTGTCTCTGTCTGTTTCTATCTCTGTCTCTGTCTGTCTGTCTCTGTCTCTCTCTCACTCACTCAACGAGGACTTAAGTACAGTGATAAGTGAAAAGAGAAAGAAAGAAAGAAAGAAAAACCAAGCCAAGAGTGAAAACAGGACAAACTTCCAAAATAAACTTCATACTCACTCTCTCCCTTTTCCCTTTTCTTCCCTTTTCCCTCCCCATCTCTCTCTCTCTTTTTCCTTATTCTCCCCCCTCCTTCCCCTCCCCCTCTATCCCTCTTTCCTCTTTCCTCTTTCCTCCCCCCTCCCCCCTTTCATCGTAATAATAAAAAAATATTTGCAGGCATGTTACCGGAAGTGAGTCGTGCAAATAGTGATATAACAGCCTGTTTTTTTTTTTTTTTTTTTCCCTTTTTGTTTATTTGATTTCATTTATTCATTTTTTTTTGGTACTTTTGGTTTGCACTTTCATTCTTTTCTTATTATCATTATCCGTTTCTTCCTATTATAGACAATGATATATAATAATAATAATGATGTCCATGATAATGATGATAATAGCACTAATGATATTGATGATAATAATTATCATTATCATTACTGCTTTCGTGATCTTGATGATAATGCTGATAACGACGATGATGCTTATTATTATTACCATTATATCAACAATAATAATGACAATGATAATAATAATAATAATAATAATAATAATAGTATTATATTAGTAATAATAGTAATAATAATAGTATTATATAAGTAATAATAGTAACAATAATAGTATTATATTAGTAATAATAGTAATAATAATAGGTATGATAATAATAAAAAATAATGATAATGATTATAATACTTATTTTTTACATTATACCTACTATTTTTATATTCTCACATACAAGTCAAAAACAAAACCGAAATAACTAAATATATTTAAAAAAAGAGAAAAGAGATGAAAACGAGAGAGAAAAATAGGTAAAACAAACAAACAAAGAAAAAACTCAGGGAAAGAAGCTGCCCACGTGTTAATAGATGGGAAGGTTCATCGAGACGTGGGAAATTGGTCCTTCTGGCGCGCATCGGTAAGGGTTATTTTCCAATTCGTTCTACACACTTTCCTGTCAGCTGATCGCGGGTATATTGGGTGATGATAGTGTTACGAAGCAAGGAAAAAAAAAGCGTAAAAGAAAAGAGAGAGAGAAAGAAAAAAAAAAAGCGAAAAGAAAGAAATTGGGAGAGATGAGACTTATAAAAGTAAATGGGAAAAAATTGGGAGGATCTTAAAACAACAAAAAAAAGCTCTTCTCTTTCTAATTATCTATGTGTATGTTTTAATTTCTTACTTTTAAAAAGTCTTGCGTTCTCTCTCTCCATTTTTTTGTCTCTCTTTATCATCACATTTTCGTCGTTTCTCTCATATATATTTCTTGCTCTCTTGCTCTCTGTCTCTCTCTCTCTCTCTCTCTCTGTCTCTCTCTCTCTCTCTCTCTCTCTCTCTCTCTCTCTCTCTCTCTCTCTCTCTCTCTCTCTCTCTCTCTCTCTCTCTCTCTCTCTCTCTCTCTTTCTCTTTCTCTTTCTCTCTCTCACTCTCTCTCTCTTCTGTCTATCAGCTTTCAAAACAGTTGATGTTTATGACTAAAGCTTCATTTATGCTTTTGAGGTCAGACATGTGTATACTTACTATTCATTTTTCAGCTGTGTGCGCGTGAGTAAGTAAGAATACACATGTACACATGGCACACACACACACGCTTACACAAACATGCACACAAGCACATACCCCCCCCCCCTCCCTCCCGCTACACGCATACATACACGCGCGTACACACACACACACACACACACACACACACACACACACACACACACACACACACACACACACACACACTCCCCACACACTCCCCACACACTCACCACATATCACATAACATCTTTGGCATATAAGCACGCATTAACCCTGTTTTCGTTACAACACGTACCACTTTTTCCCGTTTGTTATTACTGTTTCTTTTTTGTTTTGAAAGGCACGATAGGCCACAAAGAATGAGTGAGGGGAGGTCTGACCCCTCACTTCCGTTGGTGGTTAATCAGCTGTTACGTCAACTCTGGACGCGTTCCCCTCCCTCTTTCTTCATCTCCCCCTCCCTCCCCTTTTCCCTCCTCTTAAATCTCCCTTATCCCTCTTCCTTCCTTTCCCTGACCCCCCCCCCCCAGCTTTTCTCTATTCTTCTCATCCTTGTCCATCTCCTCACCACCCTCCTCTGCAGTAATCTCAGTTTAACTTTTCTCCCTCCTTCATCCGTCTCCCTTGCTCCTTTTAGTTTCCCTTATTCCTTTCCCTTCCTATTTCCCCATCCCCCTCTTTATTCGCTTTTCTCTTCTCCCTCTATTTTTTTTCCTTCCTTACGGTCTCCCTTTCTTTCTTCTTTTCCCTATTCTGCCCATCCTCTTCTTCCCTCTTCCCATCACCTTTTCCTTACTTCTTCCCCTCATTTTTTCCTTCCCTTTCCACCATCATCCCTCCCCTCTCACCCCCTTCGCCCTCTCCACTTCCGTCCTTCCCTTTCCTCTCCCTCTATTTCCTTTCTCCCTCTCCGCCTACTCTCCCCCCTACCTCATCCCGTCCCGAGGATAGAGAAAAACACTTTCAACCTTATCGCCATACGTCATTAAGGTCCCATTTTTATGGCACTATTCTTTCATCACAATATGTCAGACAGTTCCGGTCAAGACTTCTCTCACCCCTTCCCCCCCTTTTTCCCCTTAAAATTTATGACCTGACCTGACCATGTGTGACCGCCTTCGCCTGACCTTCTGTGACACATGTCTGCCCTCCCCTTCCTCAATCAGCTCTCTCGATCTTATTTTCTTTCCCTCTTTCCCTCTTCTTGTACCATCTTCCTCTCCCTTCCTCTAAACCAGCATTTGGCCATAATTCATGTACAGATAGATTTGTATCATCTTTTTCTCGGTTACCATTTCTAAATCATTTTTGAAAAGAAACTTTTAACTTTATTTGTATGTATTGACTTTTGTATGTTATATTATCTTTATTCATATACGTATTAATTCTTTTATTATATATGTATACATTGTAGGGATCAAACGGACTGACAGACATACATGCACGCACGAAGACTTACACATACCACATATATTATATCCACACACACACGCGCATACATATTACAAACATACACACACATACATATAAATAGACACGTTATTTTATAGACATACATTGTCCAATACTGCCATACACATTTCCGAATATATACAGTACAAATCCACACAGATGTGATAGTGCTGAAATCGTCAATCATGAAAAAATTGAACAGTTGTATTGATAATAAATGATTTTGCAGTGATGGAGTACCTAAACCGAATCATTAATAAACGTGACAAGAGGCGGAAAGATAAAAAAATGAAATGAAAAAAATGCAATGGCAATATTGGTAGTGATGGCTGTAATGATAATGGTATTGATGATGATAACGGCCATGGTGATACGACCACTACTACTACTAAGGATAATGATATTAATGATAATAATAGTAATAGCAATGGTAATAATAGTAATAGCAATGGTAATAATAGTAATAGCAATGATAATAATAGTAATAGCAATGGTAATAATAGTAATAGCAATGATAATAGTAATAGCAATGATAATAATAACAATAAAATCATAATAATAATAACTGATGAAAATCATAATGATAATAACTGATGAAAATCATAATGATAATAACTGATGAAAATTATAATAACAACCAATAATAATAACACTGATACTAATAACATAATACCAGATAACGGAAATCGATGATTAAAAAGAAAATTAAAAATAGC
>NC_061852.1:1071218-1073718 GCF_019202785.1 Penaeus chinensis | reverse complement strand
AGCGACGACATGGCGACTCTCAGCCTTCCGGAAGTGGGTGTTCAGCACTCGGCTCTTCTGGGCACTTATCCTGCTCTCTTTTTTTGCGCTTCTTCCTCTCCTTTCGTTTATTTTTCTTAAAAGGTTTTTTTTTGTGATATTTTCCTTGACTTGCGGACCTCCCTCCACGTTTCCTTTTTCTTTTCTTTTTCTTTTTTCGTTTTTTGTGTATCCTGTTCCCTTTCCGATTTTTTTTTTTTTTTTTTATGCGTCTGTATCACTTTTCACATTTTTTTTTTTATTTTCTCTTTCCGTATCTTTTTGTTTTTATCTATTTTTTTGTCCGTATCTCTTTCCGTGTTTTTTTTCCATCCCTTTCCGTAGCGTTTAACTTTTTCTCTCCTTTTTTTTGTATCCGTATCCTTTTCCGTATCTTTTCGTTTTTTTTTTTTTTACCTCCTCATGATCTCCCTCTTTCCCATGTGCTTCCCCCCCCCCCCCCCCCCCCTCTCTCTCTCTCTCTCTCTCTCTCTCTCTCTCTCTCTCTCTCTCTCTCTCTCTCTCTCATCTCTCTCTCTCTCTATCTCTCTCTCTCTCTCTCTTTCTCTCTCTCTCTCTCTCTCTCTCTCTCTATCTATCTACCTATCTGTCTCTCCCTCTCACTTTCTCTCCTTTACCCCCTTTATCTCATGTGAAAAGCTTTTATACATCCGTTTTCTACGGCCCTCGAGACCGTAATTAAGCCGAGATCTGTTAATTTTTCTTCTTAATTGCCGTGTTGAGACCCTTTCAAAATTTCTCCTTGGAAAAGGCTATTTCCCAGAAAATGAATTAAGCACGAGAGATTCATAAAAAACAGCGAAAATTCTCCATTTCTCACACACTAAAACCTCTTTTCTTCCAAAATGAATTTAATATCATTACAACACACACACACACACACACACACACACACACACACACACACACACATACACTCACACACATTTATATTTATATCTGTATCAATATCAATCAATCGATCAGTCTATCTATCTATATACATACATGCATATACATATATAAATAATTATCCACTAATAAATATTTTTTGTTTCATTCCAGGTACGAATTAGATGATTAGGAGCCAGTATGACACAGGTATGATAAAATGTGCAAGATAAGGGTATCATTAGCACTAATTAAATAACTGGTAATGAGTATTTGAAAGATATCGAAGTCATTGTCAGCGGATATACTAGCCCTTGAGGTCATATGTACCGGTATCATT
Source organism: Penaeus chinensis (assembly GCF_019202785.1). Taxonomy (NCBI): domain Eukaryota; kingdom Metazoa; phylum Arthropoda; class Malacostraca; order Decapoda; family Penaeidae; genus Penaeus; species Penaeus chinensis. The sequence goes on along the minus strand of NC_061852.1, from coordinate 1,072,469 downwards.
CTGATTACTTTAATTAGGCGATTTGTTCAAGACATGACCCTAAAAACCGGTGATTTAGTATACGAAAGGAAAGATAAAAGGAAGCTGATTTGATTATTGAATTAAATAATGAAATAATCTTGCATATAAATAATAAAAAAATATATATTTATCACCAAGGGCGTAGTTACGTAGTTCTTTAAGTGTCATATAATAAGAATAACATATAAAATGATAAATATCAAGTTACATACATGCATAGAAGAAGAAAAAAAGATGAGGAATAAGAAGAAATAGAAGAAGAAAAGAAGATAAAGAAAAGAGGAGGAAAAACATGAAGAAAGGAAGAAAATGAAGTAAAGAAGAAAAACAAGATAAAAAGATAATGAAGATGATTAAGATAATGTAGATAACCAAGAAGACGAAGAAAATAAAACAGAAGAAGTAAGAAAGAAAGAAAGAAAAAGAATTAGAAACACGAAAAATAAAAAAAAACGATCGTCTAACCAAGAGCAATTAACAACGCCATGTTTTAGCAAGTTGCACATTTAGAAGTCGTAGATACCGAACAGCCAGTAGTAGACGCTGTTCATAGCTGGCAGAAACTCCCGCATTCTAAGAATAATGTAAAAAAAAAAAAAAAAAAAAAAAAACAACGAAAGAAAACAGAAGGAAGGAACGAAGAGGGGGAAGGGGGGGGGGGAGGAGGAAAAGGAAGGGCGAAGGGAAAGGGGGGGAGGAGGGGGAAGGGAGAGAGAGGGAGGGAGGTTCATACAGTATAGCGGATTCTTTGAACTTTTTTCAAAAAGCTTTGTTCTACGCAGACCGAGAGAGAGGGAGAGAGAGAGAGAGAGAGAGAGAGAGAGAGAGAGAGAGAGAGAGAGAGAGAGAGAGAGAGAGAGAGAGAGAGAGAGAGAGAGAAAGTAAGAGAGAGAGAGAGAGAGAGAGAGAGAAAGAGAAAGAGAAAGAGAAAGAGAGAAAGAGAGAAAGAGAGAAAGAGAGAAAGAGAGAAAGAGAGAAAGAGAGAGAGAGAGAGAGAGAGAGAGAGAGATGAATAGATGTAGATAGATAGATAGATAGATAGATAGATAGATAGATAGATATATAGATAGAGGGAGAGTTGATGATTAAGAATCAAGGATTAAAATGAACGAGGAGGCTTTTTAAGTAATAATTAAGTCATGGAATAGAACTATGAATGAAATATAAGAGTATGATTGGTACAAAAATATATTTGACTGCAAAAAAAAAAAAAAAATATATAGCAACAGT
>NC_061852.1:1060606-1063106 GCF_019202785.1 Penaeus chinensis | reverse complement strand
GACAAGTTTTTTAGACAAAAGCGAGAGAGAGAAAGAGAGAGAGAGAGAGAGAGAGAGAGAGAGAGAGAGAGAGAGAGAGAGAGAGAGAGAGAGAGAGAGAGAGAGAGAGAGAGAGAGAGAGAGAGAGAGAGAAAGAGAAAGAGAAAGGGAAAGAGAGAGAGAGAGAGAGAGAGAGTGGGAAAAACAGATATGTGTCTGTGTATATGTATGTATATATGTCTATTTTTGTCTCTTCTTTTCTCATACTTTTATCTCCTCACTTTCTTCCAATTGCTCTCAGCTCTGCCTCTTTACTCTTTCTTTCTCAGTGTGTTAGCAACAAGTCCAGAGGAAGCGCATAGTAACAAATAAATGCTATGGTAATTTGACCTCTCTCGCGTAATGCCAGAAGGGCTCCTTAAGCGTAACTTTTTTTTCATGATTAATGAACTGTCTAAACTTCTAAAATAATATTTTTCCTTGATTTTTGTTTTGTTTTCCTTTTTTTCTTTTTTTTTCTCCTTTTTATATTTCCGGTATATCAGACTTTTATCCCTCGTTTATGGTTTCGTGATGCAGCTCGATTATATTACGTTTCCTCAAACACGTGTGAATGATTTTACGCAGCGGGAAACAGATACAGTTTTATGTGTTTAGAGGACTACGGACGTACTGTTGATTAAGAATAGATCTCGGAGACCAGGAACGTATAGTTATTCAAAATTAAAACTGGGAGATTACTAACATACTGTTAATTAAGAATACATCGGGAAGACTACGAACGTACCGTAAATTAAGAATAAGTCTGGAGCACCACGGACGGACGGTTAATTTTGCAAGAAATTTGGAACACTCAAATTCTGGAACATTTTGAAGTTACTGTTAAAGTCGTGTCCGTTTCTTAACACTACGAGCATACGATTAATTCATTATGAATTCGGAATTCTCTAAAGCCGCAACTGATTGTCAGTTTAGTACGCTATCGAACAGACGGTTAAGTATAAATTTGGTACAATACGAATATACAGAAATTCAAATACCGACAAAATAGTGCGTTGTATTATTTTTTTTTTTTTTACACTACATAACGACGTACACTATCTCTTGAAAGCCACAGCAGAAGTAGCGATACGAACAATAGGTCACGAAATGTATCTAAAAAAAAAAATAAAAAAAAAACCCCGAAAAAGTAGATCTATTTCCGCAATAAGGAGATGGCAAAATAGGCGCCATTTTGCGCACGTTATCTCAAGCTAGTTAATTAGATAATGGTAACTTGTGGTTGTATAAAGACAGCAGTTATCGTACACTACGAGGTTATAACGTATCGAAGACACTGAGGAAAAAAAAAGTTATCGTAGGAGACATGCGCAGAAGATGTAGTTATAAAAGAAAGGAGGGAAGAGGGAGGGAGTAAAAAGAATATGGGTGGGGGGGGGGGTACCGGGTTGGGGGAGCTTGGTTGGGGTGGAATAGGGGTGGGGGTGAGGGGGCTTGGGGGGGAGAGTGTTGGGGTTGGAGATGGGATGGGGGTGGGGGAGAGAATGGAGGATGGAGGAGAATTAGGGGGTAATGGCGGTGGGGGAGAGTATGGTGGGGGAAGGGATGGGGTGAGGTGGGGGGAGAGTGTGGAGATGGGGGATGGGGGAAAGTGTTGGAGTTGGAGGTCGGATGGGGAGGGTGTGGTGGTGATGGGGGGGGGGGAGGGAGGGGAGAATATAGGGGAGTCGTGTTGCGGAGGGAGAGAGAGGGGAAGAAGGGGAGGGGGGAGGGGCGCGAAGCATCATCAGTGACTCACAAAGACTTTCTTGTCTCTCTTTTTCTTTCACTCTCTCTCTCTCTGTCTCTCTCTCTCTCTCTTTCTCTCTCTCTCTCTCTCTCTCTCTCTCTCTCTTTCACTCTCTTTCTCTCTCTCTCTCTCTCTCTCTCTCTCTCTCTCTCTGTCTCTGTCTCTGTCTCTGTCTGTCTCTCTCTCTCTCTCTCTCTCTCTCTCTCTCTCTCTCTCTGTCTCTGTCTCTGTCTCTCTCTCTCTCTCTCTCTCTCTCTCTCTCTCTCTCTCTCTCTCTCTCTCTCTCTCTCTCTGTATGTCTGTCTGTCTATCACTCTCTCTCTTACTCTCTCTCTTTTTCTCCCTCTCTCTTTGTCTCTGCCTCTGTCTGTATCTTTCTCTCTGTCTCTGTCTCCCTGTCTCCCTGTCTCCCTGTTTCTCTGTCTGTCTGTCTGTCTGTCTGTCTGTCTGTCTGTCTGTCCGTCCGTCTGTCTGTCTGTCTGTCTGTCTGTCTGTCTGTCTCTCTCTCTCTCTCTCTCTCTCTCTCTCTCTCTCTCTCTCTCTCTCTCTCTCTCTCTCTCTCTCTCTTACCCTCTCTCTCTCCCTTTTTTTATTGCATCTGCCTTAGTTTCTTGAACATTCCTCCCCAACCCGGCGTGTGTGAGTGTATTGAGCGGAAGACACAGCAGCTGCTTGTTCGGGATAATGGTCTTTAATAAAACATTTCGGAAAGCATAACGAGGGTCATCTTTC
>NC_061852.1:1053106-1055606 GCF_019202785.1 Penaeus chinensis | reverse complement strand
ATAAAGATTGATTGATAAGTCAAATGACTGATAGATAAATCAGATAACTGATAGATAAATCAGATTACTGATAGATCACTCAAATAACTGATAGATAAATCAGAGGACTGATAGATAAGTTAAATGACTGACATATAAATCAGATGACTGATAGATAAGTCAAATGACTGATAGATAAGTCAAATGACTGATAGATAAATCAGATGACTGATAGATATGTCAAATGTCTGATGTATAAGGTAAGTTAGGTGACAGACAGATAAGATGACAGATAGATAGATTAGACAGGTAAGTCATTGTGCAGATCAACGTATTCAACAATTAGGTTGATGAGGGGTAAAAGGAATCAGAATTATTAAAGAAAATAAATCTGTCTCTAAATAACGTCATTTTATACTTTGATTTCCCGGGCAGGCCAGGCTGTTATATTTTACCGTGATCATGTTGTTGTACCTCCCCCCCCTTCCCCCTCCTCTACCTCCTTTTTTTTCCCCTCCCACTTCCCCCCCTCTTTTCCCCACCCCCCTCCCCCCTCCGCCACAGGATGGTACTCCCCCCTCTTCTGTCTCATCCCCCCCCCCTCCCTTTCCCTCTTTCTCATCCCCCCCACCATAACGCGTGCGTGCCACCCCCCTTTCACTCTTCCCTCCCTCCTCCCCCCCTACCCCTCCCCCTCCCCCCCATTCCACCTCATCCCTCTCCCTCCTTCTCTCCCTCTTCCCCTCCTCCCCCCATCCCCCCTCGGCTCGCGCGCGTGCGTGCCGACGCATCCCGACGCCAGATGACATTTTTCGAAAGACTCGCTGCGGTCACTCGCGGCTTCGCTTTCAGTCACCCGCGCGGGGGGTGAGGGTTGGGGTAGGGGGGGGGCGATGAGGTCATCTCCTCCGCGATGACTCGGCGAAAGAGGGGGGTGGGGGTGGGAGTTTGGGGGTAGGGGTGGTGGGGGCAGGGGTAGGGGTGTAGGGGTAGGGGTGTGTCGGCAGGGGTGTGGGGGGTAGGGGTGGTGGGGGTAGAGGGTCGGGGTGTAGGGGTAAATGGGTGTTGGGGTAAGGGGGTGTGGGGGTAAAGAATGGACACTATGGGTGGGGGGGAGGGTGTGGGGGCGGGGGTAGAGCTGTGGGGTGTGGGTATGGGGGTAAGGGCGAGGATGGTGGGGAAGAGAGGGAGATAAAGGGTGAGGAGGGGAGATTATAGGTAGGAGATGAGGATGCTGAAAGGGAGGCGAAAGGGGGGGGGGGGGAGAAAAAAGAAGTGATAGGTAAGACGGGGTTGGTAGGGGGTAGGGCGTAAGGAGGGGGATCAAGGTGATGGATAGGGGTGAGGGTAGAGGATAGAGGGGGTAGTGGGGGATAGTGGGGGGGGGATGCTGAGCCATGACGCAACGCGACGATTACTGCTTCTTTGTAGGAAGAAGGGGGGCAGGGGGGGGAGAGGGGGAGGGGGGAAGGGAAAGGAGGAGGAGGAGGAGGGAGGATGGGAGGAGGGGGAGAGGAAGTAGGGGGCAAGGGAGATTTTTTTTTTCTTTTTTTTAATTTTCCATTTATTACTTTTTTTGTCTTTCTTTTTTGAGATGGTTCGAGGCTCGGTGGTTTGGTTGATTAGTTTGAAATAAGGACGGATTAGTTTGCCGGGGGGGGGGGGGGGGTATGAGCTCGTTGTGGGTGTGTGAGGGCATATAAGTATTCTATTTTGTCTGTTTCTCTTTCTGTCCGTCTGTTTTTCTGTCTGTCTGTCTGTCTGCCTCTCTCTCTTTCTCTCTCTCTATCTATTTATCACACACACACACACACACACACACACACACACACACACACACACACACACACACATCCAAAATCATATATATATATATATATATATATATATATTCAACTAACCGAATCATATGTATATATAAAGGAAAGTAACAAAAATGTGTAAATAACCTTTCTTAACCAATCCTAATCATATCTCACTACGTAATTGACGCGTACCTTATAATCAGAGGGTGATAATATAACTCCAATGATAATTCCATCGAACAATTTTCAAAACCCACACATGACAGACAGCATAAATACGTATTAATCTCTTGTTGTTAGTTAATGGTCACACTAATCTTGTTCCCAATTTATTATGTTTACTCCAAACTTTAAGTATTTAAAAAAAAAATCTGTCCAATACTTTTAATACTTATCCTAGTTAATTAATACTCCATATGTATTCAGTTATTACTCATTATAATATTCATCACTGGTTTATAGGACTTGCAGTTTTATATAACACAGTACACTCTGTTTTCTTAATTAAAGGCATATGATGAGTAAGAAGAACTAACCTAATCTAGGCTTTTATTGTAGATAATCGTATTTCCAGAATTCACACCTGGCAGGATCCGTTTATATGCTCCAGTTGGCTGTGTTTTGAGGAGAGTATAATCTAATGATAATGATATTTCAAAAGGGCATTAACGTAGGATCATATTCATATGTAAATTTTCACTGAAAGCGCAAGCACA
>NC_061852.1:1029801-1042301 GCF_019202785.1 Penaeus chinensis | reverse complement strand
TATTATCTTTATTTTGCTATTATCACTATTGTTATCGTTACCATTACTCTCTCTTTCCTTTTGTTTTTCTTTTTTTCTTTTCGAGAATCACGAGAGTACATCAAATTTCACAAACGAACGGAAATAAAAACTTTTTTATGATTGAATATAATTTAGAGTCACCACGAAAAAAATAAATAAGTAATTAAATAATGATAATTAGAAACAAATAGATAAGTGACAGTGAAAGAGAGAATAAAATGTATAAACAAATTTTGAAATACCAGAAATACCATAAAGAAAGAAAATCATAAATAAGCAATACAATAAGATAAATGCGTAAAATAAATAAATATGTTCATCAAGTAAATGACTAAATAAATGAAACTGATAAAAAAAAAAAAAATAACTGAACGGTATAAATAAAAAATAAATAAATAAATAAATAAACCACTCACTGAACATAATAAAAAGATAAATGAGTAAACAGGTAAATCAAGCATAAACACGAAATAAAAAACACGGAAAAAACGAGCCCCCCCCCCCCAAAAAAAAAAAAAGGTGTACTTACGTGAACTCGTTTCCTGTGAGGACTTCGCCCCTTCGCTTGTTCTTCTCCAGCCGGTCCTCCAGATCCTTGACCTTGTGGCCGAGGTCAGTCTCGCTCTGCCGCAGCGCCTTGACCTGGGGGGGGTGGGGGGGAGACGGGAAATTTATGAGGCTGTTGGTATATATCTATTTATGTATTGTTTTGTATGTCATTTTTGTATTGGTATATAGATATATAGATAGATAGATATTGATATCTACACACTTTTTTTAGGGGGAGGTATGGTGGGGGGTTGTGTGTGTGTGTGTGTGTGTGTGTGTGTGTGTGTGTGTGTGTGTGTGTGTGATCTATGCCTTTTCTCTTTCCATATCCCTCTGCCGCCCTCCTCCTTTTCCTCCCTTTTACCCTCTTTCTCCCTCTCCCTATCTGCTTCCCCTTTCTCCTCGCCATCTGCCTCCCCTCTCTTCCCTCTCCTTTCTCCTTCCATTTTCTCCTTACCATCCCTTTCCCTCTCCTTCCCCCCTTCCCTCCCCTCTCTCCTCCCTGTTTCCCTCCACTCTCCCCCCCCCCACTTCCCCTTTTCCTCTCATCCCCTTCTCCCCTCTCCCTCTCTCCCCTTCTTCCCCCCTCTCTCCTTCCCTTACCCCTCCCCCCTCACCCCCTTTCCCCTTGCCTATCCCTCTCCCTTCTCCTTTCACTTTCCCCTCTCCTTCCCTTTCCCCTTTCCCCATCCCTCTCACCTCTCTTCCCTTTCCCCTTTCCCTCTCCTCCCCTTTCCCCTTCCCTCTCCTCCTCCCCCTTTCCCCTTTCCCTCCCCCCTCTCTTCCCTCACGCTGCCCAAGATTAATTAAATCTGGCGCTCGAGTTCGCCCGCCCGAGCATCCATCATCCAGACGCGCCATCATTCCTTCAGCGAACCTTCGAACCCTCGCTGTCGTCACCCTGCGCGCTCTTTCTATCTAGCTGTCTATCGCCCTGTCTATCTGAATATTTGTCTGTCTGTCTGTCTGTTTATCTGCGTGTGTCTGTGTTGTATATGTCTTATGTTTCTCTTTCTCTCTTTCGCTCTTTCTCTCTTTCTCTTTTGCTCTTTCTCTCTCTCTCTCTCTCTCTCTCTCTCTCTCTCTCTCCTCTCTCTCTCTCTCTCTCTCTCTCTCTCTCTCTCTCTCTCTCTCTCTCTCTCTCTCCTCTCTCTCTCTCTCTCTCTCTGTCTCTCTCTCTCTCTCTCTCTACCTCTCTCTCTCTCTCTCTCTCTGTCTCTCTCCCTCTCTCTCTCTCTCTCTCTCTCTCTCTCTCTCTCTCTCTCTCTCTCTCTCTCTCTCTCTCTCTCTCTCTCTCTCTCTCTCTCTCTCTCTCTCTCTCTCTTCCACTCACCTTCTTCTTAAATTCCTCGTTCAGCCTCTTGGTCTCCTCCTCGGCCTTCTGCGCCAGTGCCAGCTCCTTCCTCAAGTCGCTCTCGCTTCGGCGGTGAGACTCGCGCAGTTTCTCGATCTGCGGGAGGCGAGGAGACAGAGGTAATGGCGGGTGTAGGGGGGGGGGGGGAGGTGAGGGTGGAAGGAGGGAAAGGAAGGGGAGGAGGAGGGAAGGAGGAGAGGGAGAGAGGAATAGAATGTGGTTAAAATCATGAATGACGTCCTCTTTCTCTCTCTCTCTTTCTCTCTCCCTCTCCCTCTCCCTCTCTCTCTCTCTCTCTTTCTAACTGATCGTTAACATTTTTTCGGTTTTATTTCTCGCCTAATCTCAGGAGGATTCTCTGTCAAAAGATGAAGAAAAATTATCCTATTCATATAATTTTTTCTCTCCGTCTCTCTTTCTCTCTTTTCTATCCAAGTTCCTTCTCATTTCTTCTCTTCTCTTTTCCCCTCTCTTTCTTCCATTTTACTAGCTAGATCTGACGAAAGTTGAGTCATCGGATGGAAACGGTATCTATTATCACTTCTTTCTCTTTAATTCGATATATCGCGAAAGAGGAAGATTAATGTCCAGTCTTTTGAAGAACTTAATTAAAAGTTGGTTCGATTTTGTTTCTCTTCTTTCTCTCTTTCTTTCTTTCTGTCTCTCGCCTTTTACGATCTGCAAATCTTTAAAATCTTTAAATTTTTATTCTGGTTTGTCTTCGTTCCTTCCAAGTGGACCAGTTGAAAAATTATAGATTTTAGGGAAAGCGATAATGTAATTTATTATTATCATTTGGATCACTTATTATTATCATAATCGTAAAATGTACACACACAGTTAAATGTACATTAATCTTTTTAATTCTCCAAAACTCCTTGCATGTTTAGGAACCACACAAAAGAAAAAATAATGAAATAATGCAACTATCATCACTACCTAATAACAATACAAAGAGTCTATTCCACAAGCGCCTTTTCAATTCTTATCTCTTTTTTAACGCCGCATTGTTTTTAAGGTTTATCTTCATTCAACGAAAATGTTTTAATCCCGTATTCCCTCACAATAAATATGGCGGCGCGATGGGTTGCTCAAACATCCTCTACCCGCCTTTTTCAGAGACGAACGAGCGGACGAAAACGGGAACTCTGGCCCGATGATTATCCTACAAGCTCTATCCCGCCATTTGGATGATTTACCCGGCCGAAACAGGAAGGGAAACATGTGTTTGGAGATCGAGAGATGCTTGTCCGGGAGGAAGGAACACGGCCTCGAATCCAATATGGCGGACCTGTACAATGGCCCGCGAGTTTGTTTTCGTCCTCGATTAATTTGTGAGTTGGTGTAGGGAGAAACAGCGGTGTTCGGGATTAATATTTTCTTGTGATAGTTCCTTTATGGTATTTAATTTATTTTCTTTTTGGCTTTCTCTTTTATTTCTGTTTTCATTCCGGATTAAGTTGTCGATTCTGTGCAGGAAGAAACGGGGGTCTTCGAGAATGCGATTTTCCATATTTTATTTCCTCTTTGGTATTTACTCTATTTTGTTGTGTTATTCTCGAAATTTACATTTTGTGATATCCAAATAAAAAGATGCATGTTTTATAGTTTATCATTTATCAAAATATTTGTTTTGTTAAATCCGCGTCTGTATCTCGTTTGCCCCAAAAACTATTCTCATTTTGAAACAAATCATATTTTTACTTTTTCTTTTACTTCATATCATTTTACCAACCACCGTATCCTTAAATATCAAAATTGTTTCCCTTTTATATTACAAGATTCGCGGTGTTACGTTAATAAAGACACATTATCAATTGTAAAAATATGATTTATAACACCTTGAAAAAAAAAAATTAGCTGTTAAAAGTTTAGAATAAATGATCTGCCTTTATTTCTTTTTCTTTCGAATATCAACAAATATAGAATTCTCCTAAACGATGAACATATTGAGTAATTCCTCCTGCAATGACTGATAGCCAAGGACCGAGAGGGAAATGAAGACAATCAATGTTGAAAGAATTCGCTATTTCATCATTTGGGAATTACTCTGTGGTAACTTCGAGAAAATTAAATGATATTCTGAGTATAATAATGATAATGAGAAAAAAAAAATCTACAAATTCAAATATTCTTATCAAGCCTTATCCTTCAATGAATACTAACAGCAGCAGTGATGATGATAATGACAATAGCAATAATAACAATAATGATAATGGTAATAGCAATAATACAAATAATTCAATTATGATAATAATAATACAGGTAATAATGATTATGGTAGGAATTAATATCAGCAATAACTATTAATGTTACTATTATCATAAATATTCTATTATTATCATCATTTTGAACATTATCATTAATATTATTATCGTTTTACTTTATTATATGTATTACCATCATATATCATTATCATTATCATAAAAAGTCATTATCATCATACTCATGAATATCATTATCATATTATTACCACAACTATCAATATCAAATTCATAACAGAAAATAATAATAACAAGACCTCAAAATAGAGAAACCCTCCCTGAAAGCCCCCTCATAGAAAACGGGACCTCCACTCACGTCCTGCGCGGCGCTCTCCTCGCTCCGCTTCAGTTTCTCCAACCACGTCTTCTCTATCCTCTGTTTCACTCTGCTCTCCGCCGCCTTCGACTCCGCCTCCAACTTGCCCGCCCACTCCTTCTCCTTCGCCTCCATCTTCGTCTTGAGTCCCTCGAGCTCGACCTTGAGTTCCTCGTTCTCCAAACTGAGCGTCTCCTTGGATTCCCTAAGGTCCCGCTCCGTCGACGAGAGAGACAGGACCCTCCGCTCGCTACTCTGCTTCGAAGCTTCCAACGTGTCGAGCTTGAGCTGAAGCTGACGGAGCTTCTCTCGGTCTTCCCTCAACAGCCTCTCCACCTCGAGCTTCTCCTGGTTCTGCTGGCGACTCGAGTTCTCCATCGTCTCCAGTCGGATCTTCAAGTTCTTCGTCCTGTTCTCGAGTTCGGTGTTCTTCGCGCCCAGTTCCTGCTCGAGCTCCTGGATTCGCATCTCGTGCTCGATCTCGGCTCGGTCCACGCGGCCTCGCATGGCGCCCGCCTCGCTACGCAGGTTGTCGTTCTGTGAAGAGAATAAAGTTGGTCAAATGAAGAGGAGCAAAGTGATGATGCTAAGGCGAAGGACGGTGATGTTGCCGGATATAATGCTGATTTAGATCATAACTATGATAGAAGTTGATGAGAGGATATTGATGGCGGCAGTGGAAAAGGGTGATAAATAGGATCAAATGATGGCAGCAACAAAATGGCAATATAACCTACATAAGTACATACATACATATATATATACATATATATATACATATGTATATACATATATATATATATGGTATAAAAACCCACAATGTAAAACTAGATTTATTGAAAATGAGACTACAGTTTCGGAATCCACCTGGATTCCATCTTCAGGTCTGACCTGAAGATGGAATCCAGGTGGATTCCGAAACTGTAGTCTCATTTTCAACAATCTAGTTTTACATTGTGGGTTTTTATACCATAGTATCAACACAGTAGAGTGTTTTCTCCTTGCATATATATATACATATATATATATATATATATATATATATATATATATATATATATATGCATGTATATATACACTGCGTATATATACGATATATATGTGTGTGTGTGTGTGTGTGTGTGTGTGTGTGTGTGTGTGTGTGTGTGTGTGTGTGTGTGTGTGTGTGTGTGTACATATATATCCATATATATATATAGAGAGAGAGAGAGAGATAGGTACATATATGTGTGTGTGTGTGTGTATATGTATATGTGTATATATACATACATATATATATATGAATATATGTGTGTGTGTGTGTGTGTGTGTGTGTGTTTATTTATACTTATTCTTTTTCTTTCTATTATTTATTAATTACAGTAGATACTATGGATATCACGTTAATGCATAAAATACTTAGATTCTCAGAATCATTGTTATTATGAATACTAGTTTTGTGAACTACTTATCGGTGACACTATTACTAATTTCCGATATTTATGAAGTCTATTGTAACCAGTATGACTCCCTTGTATAATAGTATAAGTGAATATAATTCGTACAGTATACTATGGAATGCACATGACGATGCACAACATTAAAACCCTCAAATATAAGACATATTCTATTTACATTTGGAATCTCAACACAAACAAATGATTAATGTTATTTAAATGCGCTACAATTAGTGAAGGATTTAACAATGCCCTAATGAAGACCAGCATAATAAGCTGCATTGACCTTCTTCCGTCGATTCAACATGCGATCTGCTTATCAATAGCTTTTGTATTGAGACTATTAATACGTTTTCTGTTTACGCTTGTCGTGTGTGTAAACAATACTTGGTTACGTCATTCATTGGTGGGGGCGGGGGGGGGTAGAATTTTATGAACAGCTGATTCTAGCGAAGGCAAGGTGATCTCTTTTTTTTCGTTTATGTGTTTATACGTAATTCTGTCTGTTTATTTTGTCTTGTGTTCTATTTATCTAGTTTTTTTTTTTTTTTTTTTTAGTTTTGTCTGTATATTTGTCTTTCGATCTGTGCGTTTGTCTCTCGGTTTGTCTGTCTTTCTAAGTTTGTCTGTCTCTATCAATCCCACACACATCTTAACATTTATGTATGAATAGTTTTTTTCTTTTCTGTCTTCTTCTTCTTTCTGGGATGGCAAGGTTCTTATTGTCTTTCATTGTCTTTAGAACTAAAGAAGGGCATCCGGCCTTTAGAAAAATATCTGCCAGTACCAGATTACAGCGACCCCAAATAAAAAAGTTATATTGTGTGTGTGTGTGTGTGTGTGTGTGTGTGTGTGTGTGTGTGTGTGTGTGTGTGTGTGTGTGTGTGTGTGTGTGTGTGTGTCTGCAATCGTGTCTGCATGTTCGTGCGTGTCGACGCATCACCTCAGTCTTCAGCTTCTTAATCTCGTCCTTGAGTCCCTCCTCCACGTTGTCCCAGTCGGTCTTCCACTGCACCACCTGGGCCTTGAGTCTCGTCTCGAACTCCTCCTCCTTGTCGTCTATGAGGCGTTGCATCATCTCGTGGTTCCTCATCGCTTCCCTCAGCTTGCTCTCGCCCTCTCTCTCTTTTTCTCTGCGAAAGAAAATCGTATGACTAGATCTGTACCTATATCAATTTCTATATTTTCATCTATGTCTAAGTCTATAGTTTTATCTGTGGCAATGTCTATATCATTATCTACCCTAACTCTTCTCCCTAAGCTTTTCCTCCCAATCCTCCTTCGTTTTTCCTCCTCCTCCTCCTCCTTTCCCCCCTTTCCTCCCCCTCTTTCTCCTTCCCCTCCTTTTCCTTCTCCTCTTCCTCTTTTCTCCTCCTCACTCTACCTTCCTTCCTCCTCCTAATCCTCCTCGTAGATCCTTCGCTCCTCCTCCTTCCCATTCTCTTTCTACCCTCATTCCCCCTCATGCTCCTCCTCCTCATCATTATCCCCTCTCTTCCTTGCATCCTCCCCTCCTCCTCCCCCTACTCCTCCTCCCCTCTCTTCCCCTACCCCTCTCCTTCTTCCTCACTCCCGCTTCCTTTCTCCTTCCTTCTTTCCTCACTCCTCCCTCCTTCCTCCTCCCTCCTCACTCCCTCCTCCTTCCCCCTCCCTCCTCACTCCCCCCTCCTTCCTCCTTCCTCCTCCCTCCTCACCTGAGCTTCTCCTCCTAATCCTCCTCCCTCCTCACTCCCCCTCCTTCCTCCTCCCTCCTCCCTCCTCACTCCCCCCTCCTTCCTCCTCCCTCCTCACTCCCCCCTCCTTCCTCCTCCCTCCTCACCCCCCCCTCCTTCCTCCTCCCTCCTCACCCCCCCTCCTTCCTCCTCCCTCCTCACCCCCCCCCTCATTCCTCCTCCCGCCTCACCCCCCCTCCTTCCTCCTCCCTCCTCACCCCCCCCTCCTTCCTCCTCCCTCCTCACCCCCCCCTCATTCCTCCTCCCTCCTCACCCCCCCTCCTTCCTCCTCCCTCCTCACTCTCTCCTCCTTCCTCCTCCCTCCTCACCCCCCCTCCTTCCTCCTCCCTCCTCACCCCCCCCCCTCATTCCTCCTCCCTCCTCACCCCCCCCTCATTCCTCCTCCCCTCCTCACTCCCTCCTCCTTCCTCCTCCCTCCTCACCCCCCCTCCTTCCTCCTCGCTTCCTCCCTCACCTGAGCTTCTCCTCCCAATCCTCCTCATAGATCCTTCGCTCCTCCTGCAGGTTCCTGATCTTGACCTCGTAGTCGTGCTTCAATTGGCTGTACTTGAGGGCGGCGTCCTGCGCGTCCTGGTCCGTCATCTGGACCTTGAGCTGCCGGAGGAGAGGGCGTTTTAGGAGGGCTCTGAGAAGGGTGCTTGTGGCCTCCTGGGGCTGGTTAGGGAAGGGGACGGGCAGAGGGGTCGGGGTGGTGGTGGTGGTTGCGGCTGGTTTTGGTGGTGTTGGTGTTGGTGTTGGTGGTGGTGGTGGTGTTGTTGTTGGTGGTGGTGGTGTTGTTGTTGTTGGTGGTGGTGTTGTTGTTGTTGTTGGTGGTGGTGGTGTTGTTGTTGTTGGTGGTGGTGGTGGTGTTGTTGTTGTTGGTGGTGGTGTTGTTGTTGGTGGTGGTGGTGGTTTTGGTGTTGTTTTGTTGTTGTTGGTGGTGGTGGTGTTGTTGTTGTTGGTTGGTGTTGTTGTTGTTGTTGTTGGTTTTCGTGTTATTGTTGCTGCTGGTTTTTGGTGTTGGTGTGGTTGTTGTTGTTGGTTTTGGTGTTGTTGTTGTTGGTGGTGTTGTTGTTATTGTCGTTGTCGTTAGTATTGTAGGATTTATTTTTACATATAGAAAGGTGATTTTGTACTCTTTGTCATATGGTTATATATATCTTGCTATGTGGGTGTTTTTGTACATATCAGTCAGTCTATTTATTTATCTACCAATGCATTCATATAGTTAGATAGATAACAAAGATAGATAGATAGACGGATAGACAAATAGACAGGGAGCTCAATATATAGATAGATGGATAAATAGATAAATAATTAGATAGATAGATAGATAGATAGATTATACATATATATATATATATATATCCACTCTAACCCTATTTCTTTAATACCATACACGCATATACAAATATAAACAAACACATCCCGCGCACACATAGAATCGAATTCCACAAAACTATAAACGAACAGGATTCCACTCGCCTCCCACTCCCTGCGCTGGCGGTCGTGGTCCCTCTGCTTGCGCCATCATCTGTTCCCTCAGGGACGTTTCGCCTTCTTGGGAATCCTGAGTCCTTCGCCTGAGGATGTCACACTCGGCTGTCAGGACCTCCATGTCATCCTGCACGCGTCTGATCTGACTTTTGTACCTGTAGGAGGGAGTCCTGTTGAGTAAGGAGGGCTTGGGGGGGAGGGGGGGTGGGGTCTGATGATAGCTGGGAAGAGAGGGTGAGAGCGATGAGGATGAGGATGGTGATGGTGATGACTGATGTAATGGTGATGATAATGATGATGAAGATGATGACTGTATTAGTAATAAATGTAATGATATTGATAATGATAATGAGACAAATATTGAGGATAATGATGAGATGATAATGATAATGATAAGATCATAATGATAATAATAATAATAATAATAATAATAATAATAAAGATGATGATGATGATCATGATAATGATAATAATGATGATGATCATGCAAATGATAATAATAATGACAATAATAATAATGATAATGAGAATAAGAATAATAATAAGAATAGCAATAATAGTAACAATTCCAATAATAATAATAATGATAATAATAATAATAATAATAATGATAATGATAATAATAATAATAATAATGATAATAATAATAATAATAACAATAATGGTGATAACAATAATAATAGAACTATAACTGAATATTAGAAAATGATGGTTATGACGATTGCAATAGTAATGATAAGGACAATGATAGTAATGATTTCTATCAAAGTATCGGCGACTGTAACTCACTTTTGCTAATCTATCAAACTTATCTATCGAGAATTAGGGCCCATTTTAATCAGTCTCAACCAGAAACGATTTCACTTCATTTTATCATCACCTATTTTGCGTCTATCTATCTATCTATGTATATATCTATACAGAAACGGTCTCATATTTCATACCCTCGTTACTGTATATTGTATTTTTCCTTCCAATTTGATGAATTAATGATTAACATTTCGTGCCTCTCCTTAATTAAAGAATTAAATAAAAGTGCACAAGGCTGCACTTATTAACCCCGTTTTCTATGCATGAAAGGGCAGACTCGTTAAGAATAGAAGGAGCACTTAGCACTGGAAACGTTTTTATTTTCCTTTTTTAATGTAGAATGAGGGACGAAAGAATTATTATCTTATTGCTAAAATTACATTACGCCAATTATTATATTTATCGTTATCTTTTCTTGTTATTGTTATTGCTTGCTTTATCATAACATCCTCTTGAGACTGTTACGGATACTGTAATGTATAAAACATTATCATCCTTGTCGTCATTATCCTCATCCTCGTCACCTTCACCATAATCACTATCTCCTTAATATTAATCACTACCGATATGAGTTTTATCAGTATCATCAGTATTATCTGCCTTAGTTCTCTTATCAGGATTATGTTAACTTGACTAACATCAAGACTGACATGTTGCCTTTATTAATGTGATGATTATTAAAGCTACACTATAAACTAAGAATTAAATAGAGATGGTGTGAATCAGATTTTTCTTCGTAAATTTTGACATAAACATCGTCCTCAAAGGTTGTTTTTTCCTGAAACAAATACGATTTTTTTTTACTGGAAAACATGAGTATGCTCATATTTTTCCCGTAAATTATTGCCCATTGTCTCTTCATTAATCTTTCCCCATTTTTTATTCTTTTTGTGCAGCAGTTATGCTTAATTTATTACCTCTGACTAATACTTGTTCCGTAATTACTTTCCATTTGTCATTTGCGGGTTTAATTTTTTTTGTTTTTGTTTTTTAATATTCCTTTCTACTATTCAATTCTTAGTTATTAATTCCTCTAAAGACATTTCCACTCACGTTCTCTGCGCTTGTCCCTTCCCCCTCCGAACCCTCTTTCTAATGTTCCCCATGTCCTCTCATTTCCTATTTCCCCACGGCCTCCCATTTCCTATTTCCGTCTTGTCTTCCATCTCTCCCACTTCCACCTGTTCGTGACGTGGCCTCACCTGTTCTCCACCTCCGTGAGTCTCGTCTGCCACTCCAGCTCCATCTTCTCTCTCTCCATGGCCAGCTGTGCATCTCTCTCCCTCATGATGAAGTCATGGTGACTCTGGAACGAATAATGAGTGGGTGAATGTATCCTGCATTACCCAAGCTTTGCAATTGAAATGTTAGCATTCAGAACAGCCTTGAGTTCTGGATTGAACATGAGTTGTTGTTTTTTTTTTCAACTTTTTTTCACTTCATCCCTTCTTGAGGAATTTCTAGCGCCTCATGGACTTGCTTCATTTTCTATCCAATTTCACTCTTAAATAATTCTGAAAAAAATAGAATGTAAATACAGAGAAAGCCCTTATTTAATTCCAAGGTTTAACATGATTTACAGAACAGATACCACTAAACGAGAGTTCTTCCTTTCCTATACTAGTTTCAACATTTGTCAAAAATACTAGCTTCACTTTCTGAATTTGGTTAAGAAAAATATTCACATGATATCTGTATAATTTGTCAAAACCAGTGTCACGAGCGCTGCTTAGTTCAGATTGTCAACATGGACACGTGCCGCTCTTACGGGCCATTGTCCCCAAGTGGAGAACCGCGGGCTTGGAGTATATTCAAGCCCTTCTTCCGAAACGACGGTTTAATTCAAGTTCGTTCATTATCGTCGGTTCCTCCCTTTTGGATTACTAACATACAGATATCACTATTATCGTTGCATACAGGGGGTATGTTCGATCTCTTTGATTCTCATTCAATTCCAGGGATTAGATTTCCATTCGTATTAGTTTAAGCTTCTTATCATTGTTCAAACGGACGGAAGAAGAGTGAGAAAAAGAGGGATTTCTGGAAAGGGGAAGGAGATGGAAACAGAGAAAGACAGAGCGGGTTTACCATTTGCAATTCTCTTACTTTATTACTCTGTTAAGGAATCTTTGTTTCAATATTTCTTACAGTTTGGTGGTAAAGTGACATAAAACTTAAAGACGTTCAATGTTGAAATACCAAGAGAACAATGCGTTGTGTTATAGTGCTAACTTTCGATGCATTCCTAACTCTCCAACAGTGTTAAATAGAGTAAAAACATTATCTATAGTTCATTGCTATATACAAGGCATACAATGACGTTATATTAGTAATGGCTGATGTTATTAATGTGTTCCCAAGATGAGGCAAAAGTTATTTCTCAACGTTACGTTCTTCAGAGTATATACCTTACTAAATATGAGTAAATCAGACAATAGAAAGAATATAAAGAATCCTTTAAAAATAAACAATCAAATACTGGCTAATTTCTTTTCCATTCTTTTCTATCCTCCCTTCTCATTATCCGCTTCCAAAAACAGA
>NC_061852.1:1020514-1024701 GCF_019202785.1 Penaeus chinensis | reverse complement strand
CAAACTGTGCTGCATTACAGGAGGTAAGAGGCTGTACAGGGAAGTAGGGTTTGTGAAGAGGGCTGTGGGGGGGTTTTTGCACAAAATGTTATCACAGCACATTGTATCCTGTAAATCTGCCTCCACATTATCCCCTTGTGTATATGACTTTAGGTTATGAGTGACTGATAAGTAATGCTAAGGAGATATGAAACCATTATACCAAGGTTAAATGTCACATCACAGCACAATTATAATTATAGAAACTACCACTTGAGAAGTGTGGGAAGGGATCTGGAATCACCTAAACACACAAACCTTGCAATATCCATGACTTTAGGTATGCCAAGTGTCACTGAGGTTCAGGGAGGTTGGACCAAGTATTAACCCCTTCCTGACGGGTCACGTCTCTGGACGTCATAACAAACCACTCGAAATGTGGCATGCGGGTGTATGCCGCAGCGGCGCCAAAGGGCTCCGAGGTGATTCAGCTTGATGTACCGAACTCCCGCTCTCAAAGTCGGCACGTTGCCATTGATCGCCAGAGCGTAGTTTTTTTTTTTTTTTTTTTTTTTTTGGTTTTCTACACCCGTCACCAAGGGGTTAACACGGTGGTGGTAATGGGAACATTTGTTGTGGTTGTATAGAGTAAAACAAATTGATACAAAAAAACTTGGCATCACTTAACCCCTTAGATCCAGTTGTGTCATGGCAACCCCATGACCAAAACTCCAGGTATTAGGCTTACGCGAGTGTCTGCTCTGCCGGCTGGAGGCTTGTAGGCTGGGAGGACGCGAACATGTGCGTGTGGTGACAAGACTATGCCTCCCTATTTGCAATGTTATTTCCCCTTTTATGCACAAGTGTTTTTAGCTTTTTTGCCATTTTCCAATGTACAAAATATATTTCATTTGCATTATCCAGATGGTAATTGACTATTTTTTTTGCACAGACTCCATATTATCTCTCTAGGTAGTCTACAACTCAGTGCATGAAAAATAAAAATATGTAACACCTTTGTTATTTTAGTCATTTTTAACCCAATGGGGACGGGTCATGGCTATCGCCGTCATAACAATACGCACGGTGTTAGGCGTGCGGCTGTCCGCAGCGGCGCCGCGCCAAAACGCCCCGAGGCAATGATTCGGCTTGATGTACCGATATCACGCGCTCAGAGTCGGCGCGCTGCCGCCGTTCGCCAGAGCGTAGAGTTTTTTTTAATTTTCTATACCCGGCGCCATTGGGTTAAAAATGTTTCATAATTTTTTATTTTCTGTAATACAACCTGTGTTACTGGTCTCTGTACCAGGAATACAATGCTGAGCATGGAAATGGCATCCCCCTTGGAGCTGGTGCCCTTCCAGTCACGGCTCATGGACATTACATTCCACACTCATACATCACTGGGAATAATGCAAAATCACCAAATGAGTCTAATCAACCTCCCAAGAAGTTTGTGCACATCTGACGAGTCTTTCCTATCGCCCTGACCTTGAGCCGAAATGCTCACAATGGCAGGTTCACCTCGTCCAGCCTGCAGCCAATTTTCTCATGACATAATGGTCACATCACCTGGATCAAGGGGGTTAACATGACACAATTTTCTTTGTCTTTCACTCAGATTATCTTCTTTTGAGCAGTTTTACTTGCCCACCTCTGTTTATAAGATTAGCAGTAAAACTGAACAGTATAAATCATAATTTTCAATAGATATGAAAGAGAAACACGATAAAATAATGTTTGGAAGCAACAACATATTATAAGCCATAATCGATATGACAAATGAATTTAAAATGGTAAGTGCAAAAGGATGATGACTACTATATCTAGAGGTAACATGAAAATGTCCTTAGGGAATGAAGAAAGCTGGTATGGGGTATGGAATCTTCTCATAAACCATTTTTTCCATTACTTTAAAATGCATGAAGAATAAGAGCACAATTATCAACTTTTCCCACCACAACCGCATCTAGAACAAGATCACACTCATAACTTTCATAATCACAAAAAACTAAATAACTGCAAATGAAATGTATGGAGCCATAAAAGACAATTTCAGAAATATTCATAAAAGTAAAGGAAATAAATTCAAAAATGCAATACACAATATTCTTTAACCCATCACCACCAGGTAATAGAAATCCCTGAGCATGATAAACTCTGATGATTTCTGGCAACAGCCAGACACTAAGTCCACCACATCAAGTGGAACGACCCGTTGTGACGCCAGTTCACGTGACCCATCCGGATCAGGTTAAATCTCAGAATAAAATACAAACAGATTCAATATCAACAGGGAAATCTATAACAAATTTTGCAGAGAACATGACTCATATTCAATTATCAAACTACACATACCTTAATTTCTCCAGAGATGATCTTCTGATAAGTGTCCACAAGAGCGACATTTCTTAAAATTGTCAGGTTGAGGCGATGATAAGACAAGTAGGTGTGTAGGAAATGCAGTGGTGAGACAGGACCCTCATTCACTTGTTGTCTTGGCTTGAAAGTCTGAGCATGAAAAGTGGCAATATTTAATGGTCAGTGCTGAGATCCTATTTGTTGTGAATATACATTTAAATGAGCAGCATTAAGCTAAAACTTCATCTGCAGCATCAAAGAGAAAACTGCTTAAATAAGAGACAGGATCTTATCATTACACAAAAAACAAAAAGGAACTTACAGGATCATTTTTCAGGTCATCTCTCACCAATTGAAGAGCATCTTTGCATTCCATTAACAATTTGTCCAACATTTCAACGCGTTTATCAGCACTCTCAATGTTCTCCAGCTCCTCATGAATTAAGCCTTCATTCAGCAAGAACAGGCGTACCTGAAAGCATTATCATATTATTACTGTTTCAGGCTTAACGCCAGGATTAGCCACCAATTTACTGGTATCATCATTTCTTTCTTTTCTAAATTATAATGCATTGATGATTTTCTATAGCACTTTGCCATCATGACAGGCAAAAATAGTTTAAAACACTGTCCACAGTTTTTGAAAGATGGCTGGCATCAGACTAACTTATCTCAATTATCCCAAAGACTCAATTGTTATACATATGGATGTAAAATTCTGATTAGGAAAATAGTAATGCGTAATAGATAACATCACTTACTCTCTTAAAAAATGAATAGAGAATAAAGATTAATTCAGAACATTCAGGATTACCTTCTCATGCTTTACTGCCAGTGTGCGTCCTCTCCATGTAACCTCACTAAGGGTAGATGCTTGACGTTCTCTGGCTGAAGCCAGGAGATTCTGTGAAAATGCAAGGAAAAATTGTAAGCCTTTTAAAATTACAACAGTGGGGAAAGCAGAACCAATGGATTACGTGCTTGAGTATTGAACTAAAGGTAAAATAATAGTTATCAATAAATAATGCTGAGGAATATTTTTACACTTTTTCTCATTACCAATGAAAAGTAGTGGGAATAATTTTCTGGGGCTTTTTGCCCAAACAGGGGTCAGGTCAACATGAAGATTTAATGATGAGACCATAATCCAGGTTGCGCAAAGGGGCAATAAACCCTGCAAAATCTATAGATAGTTCAGGCCTTACTAATGACAGTGGCATCTAATGCAGAAACTTCGACATCTTAGAAGAAAAGAAAACAAAAAAGTAAATTATTAAAATAGCAACACATGAACTGAACAGATACCAAAACTGATGCTTACATCCAGCTTATCTCCAAGAGCTTCACTTCCCCTCATGGCTAATAGTGTGTCTGTAGCCATTTTGTCACCTAGATGGTGACGGCAGAACCTTAGCTTTACTTCCAGTTCTTGTAACCGGCTAGCGTATACTTCAGATTCCTCTTCTGACACTGCTTCCTTTAATTTGCTGTAAATTGTTCTGTGGAGCAATGATGTAATGGAAATATGAATACTTAATTTTGATAATATCAGCAGAGAAACAGATTAATCCTATTAAGCAAACAAATTATCTATCTCTGAAATTAAAATCTCATATCAATGAGGATGCAAGTACATTGTGGCTTTGCTCTATAAGCTTTGTTTACACAAGCATTTGGTCAAGGAGGAGTCAACTACTGTGCCTATCTACACTTACTTATTCACATTATTCCTTGATTTTTTTCTTGTTCTTCTCTTTTAGGTTTTTGTCTATGTTACTTTTTTATTATTACCAATGTTAACATATTACTAATATTAATATCAATAATGATAATGACAATGCTAGCAA
>NC_061852.1:1013014-1015514 GCF_019202785.1 Penaeus chinensis | reverse complement strand
TTCGGCCTAGAGACCGCCCTTCTCACCTCTTCGATTGAAGGTGGTTCCTCACTGATTGGTGGATCAGCCACTATATATACATATATACACACACACACACATATGTATATATATGTATATATATGTATATATATGTATATATACACACACACATGTATATATATGTATATATATACACACATATATACATTCATATATATATATACATACATATATATGCATACATATATATATATATATATATATATATATATATATATATATATATACACATACAAACATATATATATATATGCATACAAACATATATATATATGCATACAAACATATATATATATGCATACAAACATATATATATATGCATACAAACATATATATATATGCATACAAACATATATATATATGCATACAAACATATATATATATATATATGCATACAAACATATATATATATGCATACAAACATATATATATATATATGCATACAAACATATATATATATATATGCATACAAACATATATATATATATATATATGTTTGTATGCATATATATATATATATATGTTTGTATGCATATATATATATATATGTTTGTATGCATATATATATATGTTTGTATGCATATATATATATATATATGTTTGTATGCATATATATATATATGTTTGTATGCATATATATATATATATGTTTGTATGCATATATATATATATATGTTTGTATGCATATATATATATATATGTTTGTATGCATATATATATATATATATATATGTTTGTATGCATATATATATATATATATGTTTGTATGCATATATATATATATATGTTTGTATGCATATATATATATATATATGTTTGTATGCATATATATATATGTTTGTATGCATATATATATATATATATATATATATATATATATGTTTGTATGCATATATATATATATATATATATATATATATATATGCATACAAACACATATATATATATATATATATATATATATATGCATACAAACATATATATATATATGCATACAAACATATATATATATATATATGCATACAAACATATATATATATATGCATACAAACATATATATATATATATGCATACAAACATATATATATATATATATATATATATATATATATATATATATGCATACAAACATATATATATATATATATATATATATATATATATATATATGCATACAAACATATATATATATATATATATATATATATATATATACATACAAACATATATACATATACATACAAACATATATACATATACAAATATATATATATATATATATATATATATATATATATTTTTGTTTCATGCAGCCATCCTACTTTGCAATCATTATTCCTTGCTCCAATTCTCTACATTGTAACATGAGTGACTCTGTTGTTTTCACAAATGACATAAATAAAGTATTGGGGTAAATATGTAGAAGAGGGTAGTGGGTTACTTTCAAAACAATTTTGATATTTTTCTACATGAAATCCCCTGCTTTCAACAATTCTAGGCATTTTTCCTTGTGCAAATGAATTGTTGAGGAGACAGGATCATCATCTCCATCGACAATCCTGATTTGATAGTCCCGAAAACAGGGGTGGGCATGAAGTCTATCACAGGGAATTTATGGGGTAAAACAGGACCCCTGCAGTTGTTAAACAAAATGTCCTAACCCAACATCCAACCTAACCTAACACTGTGGTATATATTCCCTAGCCATTGGCCCCTGTGGTACTATAAGTGCCTAGGCAGGACGCTATGCCCCCCGGACCCCCGTGTTAATATACATGCTTAGCCAGAGGGCTATGCCCCCTGGACCCCCGTAGTAGTATATGCGTCTAGAATTCACCCTCGCAATGAGAGACTGAGCCAAAATTGGGGGATCTTCTCTGTTCTTTTATGTATAGCACCCTTGGGAAGCATTTGCACACATATAGCCAGAGAAGAACTTTGTCTTGATTTGTATTGTTCTATCATTTCATGTAAGTTTTATTAACCAATTCTGCCACTACTTTATACTACATATTGTCCAGTATTGGTAGCTATTCACGAACTGACTGCACCCCTCTGATGGTGAGCCACTCCTGGAGATCCACAATCATCGTCATATGAACCAAAAAATTCCCCGACACACAGGCTTCTTCCCAGGCTTCTGCCTGACTGTCGTTGACTTATTCTCTGCACGGCATTCCTCGCAAACTTTTTCCTTCATTTCTAACAATATTGTTTGAATATGCAGATTATTCCATGTATCAGTGAGTGTATTTTTTTCCTTTCTTTATGATAGTTATTACACTCTCCTACGCAGTATTTCAAAGTATTAGTGTTGCACAACTTTCTTATTATCACCTTGTAAAGGAAATAGAGGAAAGAAGTTTTTCATTTTGGTCAATCTGTTCATTACAAGCAAAATCAACCTTGCCCTATATAGCTGTGTGAAACAGACTATAAAAAACAGTTCTATTCCACA
>NC_061852.1:985514-993014 GCF_019202785.1 Penaeus chinensis | reverse complement strand
GGGAGGGAGGAGGGGGGAGGGAAGGAGGAGGGAGGGAAGGAGGGAGGGGGGGGGGAAGGAGGGGGGAAAGGAGGGGGGGAAGGAGGGGGGGAGGAGGGAGGGAAGGGGGAGGGAAGGAGGGAGGAGGGGGAGAGGAGGGAGAGAAGGAGAGAAAAGAGAGAGGAAAAGATGAGAAAAGAGAGGAGAGAGAGGAGATGAGAGAGGGAGAGAGGAGAGGAAAAGAAGAGAGAAAGAGGAGAGAGAGAGAAAAAAAAAGGGAGAGAGAGAGAGAGAGAGGGAGAGGAGAGAAGGGGAGAGTGACGAGGAGAGAGAGAGAGAGAGGGGGGGAGGGAGGGAGAGGGGATGGAGGATGGAGAGAGAGGGATGGAGGGATGGGGGGAGGGATGGAGGGAGGGAGGGGGGGGAGAGGGGAGAGAGAGAGAAGAGAGAGAGAGAGGAGAGAGAGGAGAGAAGAGAGGAGGGCGAGGAGGAGAGAGGAGAGAAAAGGAGAGAAAGAGAGAGGGGGATGGAGGGAGGGGAGAGAGGGTTGGAGGGAGGGAGGGGAGGGATGGAGGTGGGGAGAGGGAGAGAGAGGAGAGGAGAGAGGAGAGAGAGAGAGAGAGAGAGGGGAAAAAAGAGAAAGGAAAGAGGGAAAGGGGGAAAAGAAAAAAGAAAAAGGAAAGAAAAGAAGAGAGAGAGAGAGAGAGAGGAGAGCGAGAGAGGGAGGGGGAGAGAGAGAGAGGGGCGAGAGAGAGGAGGAGAGAGAGGGGAAAGGAGAGAGAGGAGAGAAAGAGGAAAAAAAGGGGAGAGAGAGAGGAAGAGGGAGAGGGAGGAGAGGAGACTTACACACAATCTCCACACATCATCCCAAAAACACAAAATAACCATACATACACACTCCTAACAACTAACATATCTCTAGTAATTATAATACTACATACTCAAATCTTAAATACACTCTCATGCCCCCACATACATACAAAACCCATACAACACAACATACCCCCCATACATCCCCACACTACATAAACACTACATACATACACCAACATACCATACACCCCATACATCCCCAAAACATCCCAACACACACATGCATGTAGTTTATACGTACTTTAAAAAATATTTATTTATTTTCAAAAAGTTTTATATGTTTTTTTATTGTATTGTGTTTTTATATATGTAAATATGTCATAGATATATGTTATTGTATATGATATTTGTATTTTTTAACTTTCAAAAAAAAAAAAATATGAATATATTATATATATTATATATTATATAAATATATGATATGATAGATATTTTACGTTAGACATATGCACATCCAAATTTTTATATATATTTATATATATATTAATATATATATATATATTAATATTAATAAATAATGGGGGTGTTGTTTTGCGGGGTTTTGGGGGGCGGGGTTGTGCGTGACATAAAATACATGATAATATACCCCGACACAATAGTGCGCGGGGCCCCATGTGTGGGAGGGGGAAAAGTCGCCCCAGATTTCTCTGCCAACCCAGCAGCTCTGGGGGTGGGCGGCGCCCGCGGGGTGGGGGGGGGGGGGGAGGGGGTAAAAAAAGAAAAATACTTATATGGGAAATTTTTATTTTATTGTAAAAAAGTTTTATTATACTTTTTTTTTTTGGGGGGGCGGTGAGTGAAGCAAACTAAAGTGAGGGTCGTATACTATATATAACGCACACACTCACTACAAAATATATATATTTATATATAAATTATAATTTTATTTTTATTTATATATATTTAGTTTTTACACACCTAATACATACAAAATATACAATATATAAATTTTTTAATTTATTCATATTTTAAGTATATGTTGTTTATTGTGTTATCCATGTTTAAAAAAAAATGTTTATGTATATCATATGTATATACTATTATGATTTTTTTATATATATTTATATATGTAATATACTATTTGTATGTATATTATTTATGTATATATATTATAGTATGAAACTATTATGTATATATTGTATATATACATATCTATATACACTCACGCACGCACATACACACGCGTACGCGCGCGCGCACACACACACACACACACACACACACACACACACACACACACACACACACACACACACACACACACACACACACACACACATATATATTTATAGGTTTCATACATCATATATATATATATATATATATATATATGTATGTATGTATATGTATATGTGTTAATACACATATTTATATTTATATATGTGTGTGTATGTATGTATGTATATATGAAGCATATACGCGTGCATACATACATAAATACATACATACACACACGGGCATATAGGATGTATAAATATAGATACACGTACGTACATACATACATACATACATACATACATACATACATACATACATACATACATACATACATACATACATACATACATACATACACACATACATACATACATACGTACATACGTACATACTTATATATATGTGTGTATGTACGTATATATATTATATATAGAGAGAGATAGATCGATAGATGGATATAGATAAGTGAATACATACAGTCGTACGTAAATACATACATACATACATTCATACATACATAGAGTGATACACATACGAACATGCATTTATACATACATATATTGATACACATACGCACATACATACATATGATTGTATGTTTTTATGTATGTGTTTATGTATGTATGTACATATATATATGTATGTATATATGTATGTATAAATACATATATATATGTATATATACATATATATATGTATGTATGTATATATATTACATATACAATATATGATATATGATATAGGCGGGGAAATGCCACCGTTGGCCATTGCAGAGCAGTTTGTGTCCCGCCCCGAGCCCGCCCTCGATGGAGCCCAGCAGGAGAGGCGGTAGGGCGCGACGCTCGGCCGCCCACCTTCTGTTTACAGAAGGTATTTTGGTCCTGGTGTTCAGCCGAGCTCCGCCGCTTCCCGAGCGTTGGGTTCGGTCGCTAAACAGGATTTCGACGTCAATTGTACAGCCTGAAGGGGAAGGAAAGGCGTCAGGGAGGACTGCAGGCTGGCTCGCCGGGCGCTGATGCTGGTGGGCACAGCGCGGCGGGAGAGACGTCGCGGCGCGGGTTCACTGCCAGCCAGCTGCTGTCGGGACTCCTGACGAAACGCAACCAAAATAGAAACTCGTAGAATGACTCGACTAGGATCCGCCTCGCCGCGGAAACTTCTGGAGAGAGGTAACCGTTCGGCCGACTCACGGCCCTCCCGCTGCCAGGTGAGGCCGCCTCTCGAACGAACACAAGTCATTGTGCTGACTCAGTATTACGAGAGGATTCCCGGTGCCCGATGAGTGCCGATCATTGCCGACTCGACTGTCCGTTTATCAAGTGTGCCGCCTGTGCGATGGATGTGCTTCTCGGCAAGCAAAAACGAAACAAAAACAAAAACGATTATGGCTAATTATTGATTATTTCGTCATTTTGCCAAATTAATGTCATCGATGATGCAGTGGGGGCGGAGTGCCTTTGCGTCTGAAATGCGTCCTCGCATGATGTCGAGTTGTACTCGTTATAGTAAAGGAAAAACGGTTGTGATACTTGATTTTTCCTCCGTAAATTCCAAGCAGTAAGCGTGAGGCTGCGACGAGCAGAAGCAAGTCATCGCGGCTCTCGGCTGCGAACCAAGGGGCGCGAGGCTTAAAAGGCGGTTCAGCGCCTCGCGTGGCGATTCGACCACGCATTGTGTGTAGGGATATGTAGATGTGTGTTTGTATGTATTTGTGTATTTTTAAGTTTGGGCATGAAACACACACACACACACACACACACACACACACACACACACACACACACACACACACACACACATACATACACACACACACACACACACACACACACACACACACACACACACACACACATATATATATATATATATATATATATATATATATATATATATATATGCATCTATATATGCATATATAACCTCTCAATAATGAATTAAGAGAGGCCTATGTCCTGCAGTGGAATGAATGGCTGTTAGATATATATATATATATATATATATATATATATATATATATATATATATATATGCATGGACTGCCGCGATGGTCCAGTGGTCCCGAGTTCAATTCCCCGTCGCCGCGGTTGTAAAAATGCCTGTTTACTTGCTATATCTAGCCCGAGAAAACGACATATGTGACATATGTATGTGAGTGTGTGTGTGTGGGGGGGGGGGTATGTTTGTACATGTATGTGTGAACCATTATCAGCATCGCGATCCCCTGGTGCTTCAGGAGTCATGAGGTGAAGCTTTTCGTTGTCAGGGACGCCCAAAGCTCGCACGCAAGAAGGTGCCCTGCAGTACCTGGTGGAAGCAAGGGGCATTACCTAAACGAAAGCGTCATGTTACTGTGCGTTTAGATTTGTGTAGAGTAAGTAATTGGCAAAAGTTTGGATGCCACGGGGATGCCGCTTATGTGGCTATGTTTGCGTGGTGATGTAGCCAATGTAAGGGTTGAAACGGCTGGCCAATCGCGTCGAGCCCTCCCATCGACACCAGTGACGTCGACTTCGCCAGGAATGCCCCATTTCTCCATCGCGGTTTGCTTACGGCCGAGCATTCTCATTGTCAGAGAGGCACTTTCGCGATCTGTTCGAAGAAGTATGGTGCACAGCCTCCCTTATAAGGCTATATTAAGTGTGCCTTTTAAGCTCCAGAATGGGAGCGCGCCATCAGGCCAGGTGGAGGGGCCGTCCCGGGAATATGCCGTCAGTCGTGATCGAGTGCCCGTGCCAGCCCCTCGCTCGCACCTGAGGGCACGTGAGCAGATCTTCTGTGCCCGAGAACTACCAACTCCACAAAGTTTGCGAGTGTATGTCCTTTACGCTGTGTGACTTGTTCGCGATGCCAAAATGCATAGGACACTGCCGCTGAGGAATTCCTTGTGCAAGTTATGTGCGTCGAAATATTTGAGCTGCTTATGAATATGGCGACGTTTTATGTGTGTGGACCCGGGCCGTTTTCCTAATGCAAATGAACAGCTCGATTTCTTGAAAGGCGTCATTTATAGAAATATTATTAATGGCCCGGAGGTGTCCTCTCCTGTTCGTGAATTTCGTGTGGACTGCGACAAATGCGCAGCGCTAGGAATTTAGAAAATGTCGATGAATGTCTGCCATGGAGTCTAGTATGTACATTTATTCTCGGAAATGGAGAGTTCTAGAGTGGCGGAAGGAGAAAAGTTGGTTTGTGCGGCGGGCCCGGGCGAGCCTTGGTTGGGCGCCTCTGGTGGGCCGGTGGGCTGCCCGGTGGGCTGGCCGGGGGCGCGCTGCCAACACCCTGCCAGCAGCGCGCCCGGGCTTCTAGAACAAGTTGGAGGAACAAGGCCGTAGGGCTGCGGCCGAGCGCGAGTGAAAAGTGGACGTCCGGCGGCGGGAATGGGCTGTGACAGGGGTGGGCCTCCCGACCTCCCCCCCGCGCCCCCCACTCCCCCCCCCCCCCCCCCTCACTCTCACGGGGGGGGGGACTGGGGGGAGGGGGAGGGAGTTGGGGGGGGAGAAGGGGATGGGTGTAGGGGGGGAGGGAGGGGGGATGTGGGAGAGGGAGAGTGGGTGGATCAGCGGGCTGGGGGGCCGGGGGGGGCAGAGGAGACGGGAGAAAATCGGGTTCGTGGCGCTTCGAGTGAGCGCTCAAGCCTCGGCGGAATGACCCGCCCACGGATGGAAAATGCGAAGTCGTGTTCTGCGGATGAGTCAGGCCGTCCAGACCGTCGCCATTCATCTTGCGTAGGCCATATCCCGCTGATTTTCCTGCTCTTTTATAAGTGATGGTTTTCATAGCGAGTGTGGTTGCGACCTCTGGGCAAGCGCCAAGAAATCGAGAGGCACGACATTTTTTTTAGGCAAATGAGATTTTATATTTTATATTGTTTTGTTCGATCTGCAGTGTGTCAACCAGTTGTACAGTCATTGTAGAAAGTTAGCCGCGTAAGTAGCGAGGATTATCAAAGACTCGGTACAGTACTACCAGTGTAGGCGTCTAGATGAAGTTCCGCGGTCCGCGCAGGCATGTGCGCAGACCCTCGGTTGGGCCCTTCGTGATCCTGCTGTAATCTGCGTCACGTTATTTACGTGACTGTGCGCGTGGCTAACTGAGGCGGTGCTCGGATGGACCCCTGCATATTCGACAGACTGAGACGGCGGGGTGTTTCATGCTTGCACTCGCCTGAAGAGCGCTGGACCATGCGATTGGAGAAAGGCGGAGGGGTGTGTTGAGGATCTAAGGGGACCGCAGTGGCGGC
Organism: Penaeus chinensis; assembly: GCF_019202785.1. Lineage (NCBI taxonomy): Eukaryota > Metazoa > Arthropoda > Malacostraca > Decapoda > Penaeidae > Penaeus > Penaeus chinensis. The sequence goes on along the minus strand of NC_061852.1, from coordinate 986,701 downwards.
TCGCTGGCTGGCCATTGACCTGGTAGGGGTGAGTGAGTGGTGTCATACTCGTCGTTTGATCTGTACGCGTGGGGGCACTGCTGGCCGGTAGAGGGGAGCCGGTGTGATTCGGGGGATTACCTTGATAGAAATGGAATTTGGGGATTGATAGGTAGGAGGTCGCAGGCTAGATGAGGATGTACTGGTGTGATAGTCAGGTCTGATAAGGAGCAGAGCGAGAGAGAGAGAGAGAGAGAGAGCGAGAAGAGGAAGCAGTAGAGAGAGAGTGAGAGAGTGAGGAAGTGAGAGTGAGGTGAGAGAGAGAGAGAAGAAGAGAGAGAAGAGAGAGAGGAGAGAGAGAGAGATACAGCGAAAGAGAGAAGAGCGAGAGAGAGAGATGAGAGAAGAGAGAGAGAGAGAGGGGAGCGAGAGAGAGAGAGAGAGAGAGAGAGAGAGAGAGAGAAGAGAGAGAGGAGAGGAGGGGAGAGAGAGAGGAGAGAGAGAGATGGAGAGAGAGAGAGACGAGAGAGGGGTAGAAGAGAGAGAGAGGGAAAGCGAGAGAGAGAGCGAGAGAGAGAGGAGACGCGCGAGAGAAGAGAGAGGAGCAAGAGAGAGAGAGAGGAGAGATGAGACGTAGAGAGAGAGGGAGAGAGAGCGAGGAGAGAGAGAGAGAGGAGCGCGAGAGCGGGAGAGAGAGCAGAGTGAGGAGAGAGACGAGAGAGGAGAGAGAGAGAGAGGAGAGAAGAGAGAAGAGAGAGAGAGGGCGAGAGGGCGGAGGAGCGCGAGAGAGATTAGAGCGCAGAGAGATAGAGAGAGAGATGGAGAGAGCGAGGACGGAGGAGAGAGAGGAGAGAAGAGGAGAGAGAAGAGAGAGAGAGAGAGAGGAGAGAGAGGAAGAGAGGAGGCGAGAGAAAGGGCAGAGAGAGAGAGGAGAGAGAGAGCAGAGAGAGAGACGAGAGAGGAGAGAGAGTAGAGAGAGAGAGAGGAGAGAGGGAGAGAGAGCGAGAGGAAGGAGAGAGCAGCGCGAGCGAGCGAACGCGAGAGAGAGGAGACGAGAGAGAGAAGAGACAGGAGAGCGAGAGAGAGGAGAGAGAGAGAGAAAGCTATGAAGGCGAGAGAAGAGAGGCCCAAGAGAGCGAAGAGACAGGAAGAGCGAGAGAGACAGATAATAGAGAGAGAGAGAGTCTCCCTCTCTCTCTCTCTCCTCT
>NC_061852.1:973014-975514 GCF_019202785.1 Penaeus chinensis | reverse complement strand
AAAGACAAAATATTAAAAACCATCCGTGTAGATCGAAAACAAGTCAGACGCGGGTAGCGCTCCCTCTATGTTGTTGACGTCATTGGTGGGAGCTGGGAGTATTTCACTTCCATATATGGCTTAGTCTCCCGGCCCTGACTCTCCAGACGCTATTCCTTTCTTTGTAGCTTTAACTCCGTCTCAGATATTTTATATATGCATTTGGACTGGCGAACTTCCGTGTTTTAGGGATCCATTTCACTTAAATAAAGCCCAGCTGTATTTGTCAAATACTTCTTAAAGTGGATTACCATCAGTATATCAGAGGGGAAGAAGGCTGCCTGGGGGGGGGGGGGGGGGAGGCGAAGGCAAGAAGGAACGGAGCGAGAAGGCAGGGAGAAAGGAGCAAGAAGGCAGTCGCCACTAGTAAGGAACGCAGGAAGGCGACGCCGCGAAGTGTCATGTTCCGAGCAGAGGTCGAGCAGGTGTGGGCGCAAATCCTCGCCGCACCCTTCACCCTCCCACAAACTTCGAGAACTGCCATTAGCACACTGGTAGATAACGTCCGATGTGATCGGTGAAGCGTTATCACCTGGAAAGTCACTGACGCATCTCATGTGTAGCACTCCGATGCTGCCGATTAGCCAGATACGCTTCCCGCCCTTTAGCTGACCCACGAGCTCGAGCTCACGGGACGAGATCTCTCTTGTCTCGAAAGCACAACAACAGAGGAAGGTTTCGCTCCCCGTGTCATTTCCGCTTCCCCTGTCACTGGGCAGGCCCTGCGACTCCCAGTACTCGGCGTTGAGCGCTGCTCGGCACCAGAATAGCGCCTCTACTTGATTTAACTCCGCCGGAGCGAATCGCCGTCAGCACTTCTTGTCACTGCCTTCACACACGCCACACAAGCCACTCCACCGCCGTGACTTCATTAAAATCCCGGGCGTATCTAGTGCTACTGCTGCAGTCCCCGCCATCACTATCGCCATCAATTCCACTGCACTAACATCATGACATCATTATTGCTGTCATTCTGATTTCAAATTGCATCATGTTCCTGTCGTAGGGTATGATGCTTTTCTTAATGTTTAGGTAATGCGATGGTAATAATGCTAATAAAAATGCAGTGGGGATTTTGAAAGTGTTGATTATAACAATAACGAAATTATATAAGATAACGATGGCAATGGTAATAATATTCATAGTAATAATGATGACGATAATGGTGATAATAATAACGACGATAGTAACGGCGATAATGCTAATTCTTATGATACTGATAATGTTGATAATAATAATCATTATAGTCATTACCAAAATTATTATCTCCATCATTATATCCATCATTATTATCCTCATAACTGCAATTATTTCCATTAACGTTTTATTTAAGTACAAGCAATATTGTTGATCAAAAATATCATATTACATCTATAATGTTTTTGTTATGAGCATCATTATCGATATTTCCGAAGCTGATACCATTAATAAAATATTTCTGGTGTTATGATATTTTTTCTGTCCATGTCATTCTATAATAGTCAGTAATTGTTTGTGTGCGCATCCATGTACATGTATATGTATACCCCGTTCCCTATAGTATAAGTGTGTTTAATTGTGTGCAAATGTATAGGTACACGTAAGCCATAGCGGTATGAGTGTGTTCCTGAGGCCGAACGAGTGAATCCCGAGCGCGGGCTGTGCGGGCGGCGGTGACGTCACGCGCTCTCTCCTGGACGCGGTTCCCTGACCCGCAGACACGGCGGCGGGGGGGGGGGGGGGGGGGTGCAAGCACGAGGACCACAATGAGAATCGAAACCGGTGCACGCAGGGTCAGGCAACAGAAGCAGCACCGATGAAGTCCTCCCCACTGCTCCCCCCTCCCCACTGCTCCCCCCTCCCCGCTGCTCTCCCTCCCCACTGCTCCCACCTCCCCACTGCTCCCCCCTCCCCACTGCTCCCCCTCCCCACTGCTCCCCCCTCCCCACTGCTCCCCCCTCCCCGCTGCTCTCCCTCCCCACTGCTCCCACCTCCCCACTGCTCCCCCCTCCCCACTGCTCCCCCTCCCCACTGCTCCCCCCTCCCCACTGCTCCCCCCTCCCCGCTGCTCTCCCTCCCCACTGCTCCCACCTCCCCACTGCTCCCCCCTCCCCACTGCTCCCCCTCCCCACTGCTCCCCCCTCCCCACTGCTCCCCCCTCCCCGCTGCTCTCCCTCCCCACTGCTCCCACCTCCCCACTGCTCCCCCCTCCCCACTGCTCCCCCTCCCCACTGCTCCCCCCTCCCCACTGCTCCCCCCTCCCCGCTGCTCCCCCCTCCCACTGCTCCCCCCTCCCCACTGCTCCCCCTCCCCGCTGCTCCCCCTCTCCACTGCTCCCCCCTCTCCACTGCTCCCCCTTCCCACTGCTCCCCCCTCCCCACTGCTCCCCCCTCCCCGCTGCTCTCCCTCCCCACTGCTCCCACTTCCCCACTGCTCCCCCCTCCCCGCTGCTCCCCCTTCCCACTGCTCCCCCCTCCCCACT
>NC_061852.1:945514-953014 GCF_019202785.1 Penaeus chinensis | reverse complement strand
TTGAACAATGGAAAAATGACCTACAACAAAAACTTTCTGGTCGCATTATTGATAAAGTCTGGTGGACTTGTATAAGGCAGCAACAAGGCCTGCTTCAGGACGACACCATAGCCCCATTAACAACGCCTGATAAAACCATTGCAAAGAGAGAGAGAGAGAGAGAGAGAGAGAGAGAGAGAGAGAGAGAAAGAGAAAGAGAAAGAGAGAGAGAGAGAGAGAGAGAGAGAGAGAGAGAGAGAGAGAGAGAGAGAGAGAGAGAGAGAGAGAGAGAGGGGGGGGGGGAGAGAGAGAGAGAGAGAGAAGAGAGGAAGAGAGAAAGAGAGAGAGAGAGAGAGAGAGAGAGAGAGAGAGAGAGAGAGAGAGAGAGAGAGAGAGAGAGAGAGAGAGAAGAGAGAGAGAGAGAGGGAGAGAGAGAGAGAAAGAGAAGAGAGAGAGAGAGAGAGAGAGAGAGAGAGAGAGAGAGAGAGAGAGAGAGAGAGAGAGAGAGAGAGAGAGAGAGAGAGAGAGGGAGAGAGAGAAAGAGAGGTATTGAGAGATGGGGAGAGAGGAAGAGAGGAAGAGAGGGAGAGAGAGAGAGAGAGAGAGAGAGAGAGAGAGAGAGAGAGAGAGAGAGAGAGAGAGAGAGAGAGAGAGAGAGAGAGAGAGAGGGAGAGAGAGAGAGAGAGAGAGAGAGAGAGAGAGAGAGAGAGAGAGAGAGAGAAGAGAGAGAGAGAGAGAGGGAGAGAGGGAAAGAGAGGTATTGAGAGATGGGGAGAGAGGAAGAGAGGAAGAGAGGGAGAGAGAGAGAGAGAGAGAGAGAGAGAGAGAGAGAGAGAGAGAGAGAGAGAGGGAGAGAGAGAGAGAGAGAGAGAGAGAGAGAGAGAGAGAGAGAGAGAGAGGGAGAGAGGGAAAGAGAGGTATTGAGAGATGGGGAGAGAGGAAGAGAGGAAGAGAGAGAGAGAGAGAGAGAGAGAGAGAGAGAGAGAGAGAGAGAGAGAGAGAGAGAGAGAGAGGAGGGAGAGAGAGAGAGAAGAGAGAGAGAGAGAGAGGGAGAGAGGGAAAGAGAGGTATTGAGAGATGGGGAGAGAGGAAGAGAGGAAGAGAGAGAGAGAGAGAGAGAGAGAGAGAGAGAGAGAGAGAGAGAGAGAGAGAGAGAGAGAGAGAGAGAGAGAAGAGAGAGAGAGAGAGAGGGAGAGAGGGAAAGAGAGGTATTGAGAGATGGGGAGAGAGGAAGAGAGGAAGAGAGGGGGAGAGAGAGAGAGAGAGAGAGAGAGAGAGAGAGAGAGAGAGAGAGAGAGAGAGAGAGAGAGAGAGAGAGAGAGAGGAGAGAGAGAGAGAGAGAGAAGAGAGAGAGAGAGAGAGGGAAAGAGAGGTATTGAGAGATGGGGAGAGAGGAAGAGAGGAAGAGAGGGAGAGAGAGAGAGAGAGAGAGAGAGAGAGAGAGAGAGAGAGAGAGAGAGAGAGAGAGAGAGAGAGAGAGAGAGAGGGAGAGAGAGAGAGAGAGAGAAGAGAGAGAGAGAGAGAGGGAAAGAGAGGTATTGAGAGATGGGGAGAGAGGGAGAGAGGAAGAGAGGGAGAGAGAGAGAGAGAGAGAGAGAGAGAGAGAGAGAGAGAGAGAGAGAGAGAGAGAGAGAGAGAGAGAGAGAGAGAGAGAGAGAGAGAGAGAAGAGAGAGAGAGAGAGAGGGAAAGAGAGGTATTGAGAGATGGGGAGAGAGGAAGAGAGGAAGAGAGGAAGAGAGGGAGAGAGAGAGAGAGAGAGAGAGAGAGAGAGAGAGAGAGAGAGAGAGAGAGAGAGAGAGAGAGAGAGAGAGAGAGAGAGAGAGAGAGAGAGCGAGAGAGAGAGATAGGGGGGGGGGGTAGAGCAAACGGAGGGAGACACAGAGGACGACCACTTGAGAGATTAGCGTTCGCCGAGAGGGCGACGAAAAGTGTTCTTTATCTTCCAGCGGCGGCGAAGGCGAGCGGCCCTTATGCCGATCGCTAACATATGATCGTCGCTGGGACGTCATATGCTAGAAACAAGTTCTGCGTGCCGTTGAAGTAAAGAGGTTCTAAGAAGTTATCCTAATTATAAACATCATAATCATAGTTACAATACAGCTTTTTCAAACTTTTAATCCATGTCAAACTTTGAAATGAATTGGGAATTAGTATGTCCTGTAGGTTCTTACCTAATTGTTTCAATACGGGAGAAAAGCTAATCTTAGATGGTCCCGTCTGCTATATGCAAATCATCATACAACTTTTGTTAATTGATGTTTTTTTTGGCACACAACGTTATTTGTTTCAAAAGTTCTGTTTGGAAAATTGAACTCCTTGACATCTTTCTCGCCTCTTTTTACTTTCAACTTTTTACTGTGTCCTCTCGTCCTTCTTGTGTTCAAAATTATAAAGTCATCTTTGTCTAACTTCACCGTTCCTGTAATTTAGTTGAACTTCATTATCATGATCGCCTCTTTTTCTTCTTTCTTCCAAAGTATGAAGACCTATTTTCTGTTGTCTTCGTAGCTCATATCTCTTAGCGTAGGTGCCCATCTTGTGGCTGCTCTTTGAACTTTCAAGTTTATCTATATCCTTTTGTTAAGTGTGGACTCCATGCCACTGCACCATACTCAAGACTAGGTCTTATGATGGCTGTAATGAACTTTACCATGTCTTCGTCCACACACACGAATTCCCTCCTCATGTTGGCAATCAGCCCTAGCATTTTATGAAACTTGTCATTTATATGATCATTGGGGCTTAGGTTCCTGTTTATGATTATTCCAAGGTCTTTTTCTTGATCTGCTTGGTTTAATATTATTCTCCTAACTTGTATTGGTATAGTGGACGATTTTTGGGATTTGTTGATGTTGAATTCCATTTTCCATATACAACACCTCATGAATAAGTTATCGATGTCACTTTAGAGGCATTGGCAGAGACATCGTCTATTATCTTTTTCTTCAATATCGCGTCGTCTGCAAACATATTCATATAACTACCTGGGCTTATGTTTGACCCCAAATCATTTATGAAAATAGTAAACATAATCGGCGCCAAGACCGATCCTTGAGGTACTCCGCTAGTTACTCGTCGAATCAAATTTGTCATGTGCTCTCTTTTTCGGCGTTAGCAAGGCGAGAGGCGAGAAGGAGCAGGAAGAAGGGTAGGGGGAGAAGGAAGTAGAGGAGAAAGAGACAAAGGAGGAAAAGGAGGAGGTGGAAGAGGAGAGGAAGAGAATGCAGGCGGTGCGTTGAGAATGGATTAGCCGCAAGCACCTGGCGCGGCGACCTTGCGCTGTGCTTTCGAGGCGCTGCACTTCCGACGGCCTCGGCGTCGCTAGCTCCCGCGCTCGAGACTTAACTGACCGTCCGCCGTCGAAGTGTTTCAGAGGCTACATAAAATGAAACCTGAATAGGGCGCCTCCCGAGTGGATACTATTTTACAAGGTCAATGTGCATATCTGCCTATCTATCTCTATATCTACATACGCAACACTAGGAATGAAAAATGAACATTCCTTCACTTGGCTGTTTTTAATGTATAAGAACACAATAACTACCTCTCAATGTTTTCCAGTAGTCTGTGAAGTGATACTCGCAGCACGCTTCTCTGGACTGAGCAGCCGATGTGGCTGAATGTCCAAAATTAAAACTTCATGTTACATTCCTCCAGTGGTGTCAGACTGGTGCCTCTTGAAAATATGCTCGTTACTGCATTGAAATTCACGGGAGAAACAATTAGGTAGGGCACTGTCTCACTCCTTCCAGACTTCCCAATCACTCCTGCTGAAGCTCATCTACTTTTCAATGGGGGAGATTAAAGCGCCGGAACACTTTTCCCACCAGTCTCATTCCCAAGAAAACGGCCAGTTAAAAAAGTGAGATCCTCAACAGATCTCTGTGAGTGGTTGGAAATGGTGTAAAAGACTCCACAGCATGCTGCATGTTTATTATGTATCTAATGTTCGACCCAAAGGACCGATGGTGCCTCGCATTCGGTACCATCCAGATTATTTCTCACCCGTTATGGCGAGGCGTCTATGCACTGCTTCTGCGACTTTCGCAAGGCCTATGGAGCAGCAAAATAAAATTGAGATTGACATATCTATTACCAAATCCCACGGCGCTCAGAATGTTGGGTTTGGTTCACCTGTGAGTGGGCATTTAGGGGTTTAACTCAAGCTTGAACATTTGATTTGATACACAAAAAGTTAAACGATTCCACGATCTCTAGCTGTTAGGCTGCTTTCATGTCCGCGTTGACAGTCAAAGGACAGAAAATCTTATGAAAGTTTTCAGAATAACTATTTTCAGGAATTGGATTTGCTTGGAATTGGGAGAAGCAATCTTTGCAGAGATATTTGTATATCTATCTGTCTTTATCCTATTTTGGAGAAGATAAAGATCATCCAGGAAATTATGTAATCGAGGAAAGTTTAAACAAAAAACTCTCTAATAAACCCCTTTCGGGCCATTGGCTGAGAACACCTCTTGCTCAAAACAATGGTCTCTGATACCTTCGAGCGGGCAGATTGAAAGTCTTAGCAAAAGGGGACCTGAAATACAACATGAATGTAGCGTAATAAAAGTTTGGAAATTGAGAATGCAGTAGTCATAAGGAAATATAGTTTATAAAGTATGAGGAACCTACAATACGTTTGTATATTGGATTTGCTTCACTTTTCACGTTTGCAGCCAAACTACAAGCGGTCAAGGGAAATACCAGCCAGAAAGTCACCTGATAAGCAGTTCAACAAAGGATCTAGTTCCCGTCCAGATATCAAAACTATATATACACACACACACACACACACACACACACATCTCTCTCTCTCTCTCTCTCTCTCTCTCTCTCTCTCTCTCTCTCTCTCTCTCTCTCTCTCTCTCTCTCTCTCTCTCTCTCCCTCTCCCTCCCTCTCTCTCTCTCCCCCCCCCCCCCCTCTCTCACTCTCTCTGTCTCTCTCTCAGGCCCAAGCATATATTGAGAGAGAGAGACACGTGTATATATATATACACACATATATATATATATACATATATATATATATCGACGTCTACAAAGGATGCTTCGAGGCCTTTCGCCTCGCGTGGCGGCGCATGACGTGGTGATTCTGCGTAACCCCCCCCCCCCCCCTGGCACAAGTCCAATCATAATGCTTTCCGACGCCGTCTCTCTCTCTCTCGAACGAGTTTCACTTCGTTCACTTAAGCGCCCTGTTCATATATCGTAGTCGATTTCCATTTCTTTAATCCCTGCACCTGCTCCCCTTCCCTCGCCCCGCCCCCAGCATGCCCTCCGCCCGAGCCATGAACTTTCACCGCCCGGAGCAAGGTTGGTCGCGGCCCCTGCGTATGACGTCCTCGCAGGAGGAATGCGGTTGGTCGTGCCGCAGGACTCGGCAGGAGGATAAGGTTATGCTTATTACTGATCATCATAATAATAACAAATATTGGCATCATCCCATCACCAAGACAATCACCATTGCCATCGCTTCATCAGGCACCGCATCTGTCGAGGGCGCTTCCAGCCTCGCGCCCGGCCGCCGACCGTGTTTCCGAGGTCGAGAGAGAGAGAGAGAGAGAGAGAGAGAGAGAGAGAGAGAGAGAGAGAGAGAGAGAGAGAGAGAGAGAGAGAGAGAGAGAGGAGGGGGGGAGGAAGGGAGAGAGAGAGAGAGAGAGAGAGAGAGAGAGAGAGAGAGAGAGAGAGAGAGAGAGAGAGAGAGAGAGAGAGAGAGAGAGAGAGAGAGAGAGAGAGAGAGAGAGAAAGAGAGAGAGAGAGAGAGTGTGAGAGAAAGAGAGAGGAGAGAAAGAGCAGAGAGAGAGAGAGAGAGAGAGAGAGAGAGAGAGAGAGAGAGAAAGAGAGAGAGAGAGAAAGAGAGAGAGAGAGAGAGTGTGAGAGAAAGAGAGAGGAGAGAAAGAGCAGAGAGAGAGAGAGAGAGAGAGAGAGAGAGAGAGAGAGAGAGAGAGAGAGAGAGAGAGAGAGAGTGAGAGAGAGAGAGATATGAAACTTTTAAATGTAACTGATATACTATACAAATTATACTACTATCAATATCGTACCTTAGTATATTAAACACTTTAAAGGTTGTGTACTGAATATACAAAATTATAGTGAGTCCACACAAGAAGAGACGCATTACCGGAATCAAGAGGATGAGACGACCAGCAAAGCTCGGCCAACTGAGTGATAAAACTTTTACGAGAACTGCAATGAAGTCGCATAGCTGACAACTCATGTTTAGCCTCCAATCAGATGTTATTTGTTCATGTTAAAGAAAGACATTACTGAAAGCAGGGAAGGACAACATAAAACACGGCCAGTCAAGTGCGTGTATAGCTGCTTCAGCTGCTTAGCACCCGCGCCGCCAACCAGAAGTGGCCGCGGGAGGAAGAATGACTGTAGAACAAAGATATCACAAATGCAGATAGTCCTACTGCTTGTTGTTTTCCCATAACCATTATCAGTATTATTATTATCATCATTATTGTTATTACAATTATCAATTAAAACTATTGATTTCTTTATCATTATTATTATCATTACCATTATCATTATCATTATCATGATTATCATTGTTGTTATTATCATTATATTATCATTATCACTGTTATTATTGTTACCATTATCATTACTATTATTATTACCACTCGTGATATTATCATAATAAATATCATTATCATTATTTTCATTAATAGTATTATTATCATTATCATTGATAATAATATTATTATCATGAATAATAATAATATCATTAATAATGGTATCCATCATTATTGTCATTATCATTATTATTATTATTATTATTATTATTATTATCATCATTATTATTTCATTACTATTGTTGTTGTTGCTATTGTTATTATTATCATTATTACTATTATCATTATTATAATTAATAATATTTTGAGTTTATGATAATATTATCAACATTAATACTGATATTTTCATCATTATCGTTATTGTCATTATTATTATTTATATCGTTATTATTAGTATCATTATCATTATTAGTGTTATTATCACTATTACCATTATTATTATTATCATTATTATTATTATTATCATTATTATTGTTGTTGTTGTTGGTTATTATTATTATTAAAATTACTATCATCATTATGATAATAATAACAATGACATATGATACTGCTGCCACTACTACTACCACTAATAACAATAACAATAACGATGGTAATAATAATAATGATAATGAAAATGATAACAATGATAATGATGAAAATGATGATGATGATGATAATAATAATTATGATAATTATAATAATTATAACATTAGTAATAATGATAATGATAATAATAATAACAATGAAGATAATGATAATGATAATATTGGTAATAATAATGGATATATTAATATTAATAATAATGAAAATAACGATAATAACACTAATAATAGCAATAGTAGTAATGATAATAATAATAATGGTAATAATATGAACAATGATATCAGCAATGATATTGTTCTTATTAGTAGTAGTGACAATGATAATGATAATGGTAATAATAACAATTATAAT
>NC_061852.1:935514-940514 GCF_019202785.1 Penaeus chinensis | reverse complement strand
TTTAAATGTGTGTATGTATGTATGTATATATGTATATATATATATATATATATATATATATATATATATATATATATATATATATATATGTATGTATATATGTATGTATATGTATGTATATGTGTATGTATGTATGCATGTATATATGTATATATGTACATATGTATATGTATGACATGTATGATATATATGATATATATGATATATAATATATCTGATATATATGATATATATATATATATATATATATATATATGTATTATATATATGTATTATATATGTGTATTATATATGTATTATATATATTTATTTAAATGTATGTATGTATGTATGTATATATGTATGTATATATGTATGTATATATATATTTATGCATATATGTATGTATATGTGTATGCATATATGCATGTATATATGTATATATATGATATATATGATATGTATGATATGTATGATATATATGATATGTATGATATGTATGATATGTATGATATATATGATATATATGATATATATGATGTATATGATATATAGGATATCTGATATATATGATATATATGATATATATGATATATATATATATATATATATATATATATATATATATATGCACACATATATAGACACATACACTTTGATAGTAGACTTTGTACATAATTGTAGACACTTTGCTTATTGTTTAAACCAAGGTAGTTTATCACAGGTGGCCCCATTCTGTCTTGATGAAAATACTAGTTGGCAGCTTCTGAGCTAAGTCCTAACTCTTTGCTTTTATTCATTGCAAATATTATTTAGTTTATTATTTAGTTTTATTTTTTAATTTTTTTTTAATTATCATTATTACCATTGTCATTACTGAAACATTTTCAAAGAAAAAGCTCTGAAAAATCAATTACCACAAAATATCGCACAGATTGACCAGATCAAAATGGGGTGGAACTAATGATGGCATCATGTTTAGCCAGTGAGATTGCATTTTGAAATATAAAATATAGCTAGGTACATAATTATTTGTATAATTTATGCCAATTTTGTTACAATTACCAGAAGTGAAATCAAAATTCCTTCCATTAACAGCATCAAAATATTTTTGGGATAAAGTCAGTTTAATTTTTGGGCTCAAAAGACTAAATGGAAGCCAAGCTACCTGGTTATATGATTCTTGGTTTAAGCATTATAGCAGAACACTTCAGTATATGCAAGACACATATGATAAGTATATGGAAATTTTACAAGAACTGTCATAATGTTATATGATTATCTCAAACAGGAGGTAAAGGTGTAATAAAGAGGATCATGGCAGCTGCAGATGACAGTTTTGATCAGGTATGTTGATATTCTATTATGGCACAATACTGTAAAGCATTAAAATATTATCTTTCCATTTAACAGTGAACATGTTATAGTGGTGTGATAAGTGATTCTTCGAGGTGGATTGAGTATCCCAAATTAGTCAACCAGAGTAGCAGGTATTTCTGTATTTAATATTAAATTCAGTGTTCAAGGCAGTCAGCATAATAATCTATGAAACTTGCATTTTAGGCACAGTTTTTATCCTTCCTAAAATTTTCTTAGAAAATACATTAAAAGTTCTCTAAATGTAATTATATATTTATTATGCAGATTGTTAGATTTGCCATTGTTTATGGATTGGGTCTTAAATTTGCTTTTTAGTGTGTTTGATATAGTAGCACAGTATGTTTTTTTACCTTCCGTTCTTTGCATCAGAGTATTTTGTGTAGTTTCAACCTTCAGAGCTTGTAGCTGGTTGTGGAATCTCTTGTAATATGGGTTTGGCCTGCATTCTGGTGAAGGCTTTTATGAGCCAGATGTAAAGAATAAGGGGGTTAGATGAATGCTCTATACATGAGATGAGTTGAGCTGTATTCTGCCTAGTCTTATTGCAACATAGAGTCAGGTCATTGCCTTAAAGGGATTGTTTGATTTTGAAGGTGCTAATCATCTGATGGCTAGCTATACTTACAATTTGGTCTTATGATTCTGAATTGTGAATATTATATTTCTGATTCTAAAAAATGTTATTCCTATTGTTAAAATTTCAAACAGATTAGTTCATATGAAGATAATTTTCTGTAACTATTTTGACCAGAATTTCATAGACTACTGATATCATAATAATCTTAAAACTTATGCTTTAAAGTGAAAACACATATAGATATAAAAATGTGACAGAAGCACATGTCATTCATAAGAAATAAAGATTTTGTCTAATTTCTGGCAATAAAGTATTTTACCAGATATCATTTTCATACACTGACTGACCTTGGCCAGTAGAGTTTAGATAGTAGCATGCCTGGATATGTGTTTTTTTTTCTTTTGCATGGTCACTAAAATTCATATAATTTGAGAAGATAGCAGTATGATATGATATTAGGTATGTTATGAAGCTTGAAGTACTTGGAAAATAGAAGCAGATTATTAGGCAGTTTGATGACTACTGCACAACCCTTTAAGTGATTACCATAGTTCATGCAACACATCAATTTCTTGGTTTATTTTCATATGTGAATATAAAGTTTTAAGATGTTGTGAAAAGAGAGAGAGCGGAATACATGATTCATCGAGCAATGTATATCTTGCAATGCACCTGGCACAGAACTAGCTATATTGAGTGATAATTTTTTTGGGTAATGCTGTTTTGTAGTATTACATGCTTGAAGCTTTTTGATTCAGTTCTAATTATTTTGTTTCATTTTTTTCCTTTTCCTTTTCCTTGCCCACTTTCTTTCCTGTTGATTGCCTTCATGCATTCTTCCATGTTCATGCTTGGCTTTGTGTTTCTTTTTTTGGAATTCACTGTTTTGGATGAATTCCCATGAAATTGTTTATGTTTATTGCTTGTGAACTTACTGTTATTATCTTGGTTTGATTTACACTTGGCTGACACTGAAACTCTTGCAATGGTTAATGTTTGCATATTGCATGTAATTGTTGTAACTCATTTGTTTTACATATGTGTGTGTGTGTGTTTGTACTTATTTTATTTATTAATTTATTTATTAATTTATTTATTATATACATGTATATTTATACATATATATACACATTTATACACATCTATTCATACATGCATACATATATATATATATATGCATATATATATATATATATATATATATATATATATTCATATATATATATATATATATATATATATATAAATATTCATATATATATATATATATATGTGCATATATATATATATATATATATATATTCATATATATATATTCATATATATATATATATATATATATATATATATATATATATATATATATATATATATCACACACACACACACACACACACACACACACACACACACACACACACACACACACACACACACACACACACACACACACACACACACACACACACACACATACTAACACATATATACGCATGCACGCATGTGTGTGTGTGTGTGTGTGTGTGTGTGTGTGTGTGTGTGTGTGTGTGTGTGTGTGTGTGTGTGTGTGTGTGTGTGTGTGTGTGTGTGTCTGTCTGTCTGTGTGTGTGTGTGTGTATGTGTTTGCATGCATGTGTGTATGTATGTATGTATGAATGTATGTATGTATGTATGTATATATGTATATTTGTGTGTGTATATATATGAATGTATTTATATTATATATATATATATATATATATATATATATATATTATGTACATACATATTATATATACATATACATACCTATATATATTATAAATACATATATATACATGTATATGTATATACATACATGTATATATACATATGTATACTCACACACACATATATCTGTTTATATATATATGCACTGAAATCCACCTGCCTGTTTGCATGTTGATGTATATATGTGTTTAATATATATTTTGGTTTGAATGTATATTCTTATTTTTATATGGATGGTTAATTGATATCTAATATTAAATTGTGCTTAACATCACAATTATCTTTACTGTTTGTATACTCTGTGTATCCATTTTCGTATCAATTATATGGACTGTGAATTCCAAATACTCATTACTAATTCTTAAACCATAAATTATACATGAGACATCTTTATTAACATGTCTTGCTTTTGTCAAAACACTACCTATTTCACACTTATGCTTTCTTCATTATATATTTTCCTGCTTTTGTCTTAACTCCTTCATGCATTATTGTAATACATCATCCCTGGTGTATATTTCCTTTATTCTGAATCAAATGCTCCTCATTTCCCTTGGCCTCTCCCCTCTGTTGTCTCCGGCTTCCTTCTTCCCCGTCTCCCTCTCTGTCCTTTCCGTCCCCCTCCTTGCAGAATGATGGCGACGATTTCTTTCAGTATGAAGAGGAGGAGACAGGAGAGGCTCAGTCAGAAGCTGTCATTTCCACCTGTTCGGGTGGCCGTAAAAGACTCTTTTCCAAGGAGCTGCGGTGCATGATGTATGGCTTTGGGGACGACCAGAATCCTTACACCGAGAGCGTTGATCTACTTGAAGACTTGGTCATTGAATTCATAACTCAAATGGTAGGAAAGGTTTTTATATTTTGCAATTTGGGAACTTGTCTCTTTTCATTGACACAGAAACACACACACACACACACACACACACACACACACACACACACACACACACACACACACACACACACACACACACACACACACACACATACACACACAGAGGTACACACACAGGCACACACACACAGAGGTACACACACAGGCACACACACACACAGGCACACACACACACAGATACACACACACAGGCACATACACACAGGCACATACACACAGGCACACACACACAGGCACACACACACAGGCACACACACACAGGCACACACACACAGGCACACACACACAGGCACACACACACAGGCACACACACACAGGCACACACACACAGGCACACACACACAGGCACATACACACAGGCACACACACAGGTACGCACACACAGGCATACACACAGGCACACACACATAGGCACACACA
>NC_061852.1:915514-925514 GCF_019202785.1 Penaeus chinensis | reverse complement strand
TAGGGTTATACCCACGACTGCTTAAGACATTGTAACAAGTAATTACTAATATACATATATAATTCAGTTTATCCGTGAGCACCTGTCTATCCCAACTTCAAACAAATTTAGCGCCACGAGACACCACAAAGAGAGAGTCTCTTGTGCATTAAGGTAAGACACTGAGCACGAAGGCACACTGAACATTTCGCTACCGCACAGTAGGTAGGCCACTGTAACAACACGGAGCTCACGTTGTTGCAGCACGGAGGTAAGACTCTTAAAACCCCGCGGCCGAGAACCAAGGGGCTCCTTTTACAGTACCCAAAGAGTGAGAATGGACTGGGTATGCCGCTGCATTGCCGGAACCAATGTGTTGCATCGAAACCATTACTGGCTTCGTTAAATAGCGGCCCCGACACATACCACATTTATTTAACGGAGTTTACATTCTTCTTTCGAATTAGTTAAAGAGGAGTGCGAAGATATTCTGATGTCGTGAGAAATGCGAATAAATGGATAAGCTTACCGAAGTAAAACATACGTGATCTACAGTAACATGACCTTATCAAATTTCAGTAATCTATGGTGTCATGAAAATATCACTATACTAGAACACTCACCTCAACTCCAGACCAACTCAGTGGTACATATGGTTGGACGTGAAAACTGAATTAAAACACTATGATACAGTAAGCCCCGAGGATAGCAGTCCTTTACTTTGCCTCCTTGGCGCTGGCGAGCGCATCCTGGAGAGCCTTCATGGCGCGGCACAGCACCTCCTCCTGCCAAGGTAGGCCGACCATTTGCACGCCGATGGGTAGGCCTACTGCCTCTGCCGTGGCCTGAGGGAGAATTTACTCGTGTTAGTGGGCCTCCAGAGTATAAGCCAGTATTCAAAAACTTAAGCGGAATTATGTGAATATCCAAAAAACAAAAAAGAAACCAATAACGTCTTCGCTGGAAATTAAAAGGCCGAGGCTACCTTGTTATGTCACGTTCACTGGAAATCCGCAAGGAAGTTATCCGTACGTTCCAAGAAAAGCGAATCCATACCTCTTTCACCAACTCGAACATGAGGTCGTCCGTCGGGTACTCCGCCAGCTTGGCCTGATCGTCCTCCGTCTCGTGGGTGACGGGCACGACGCCGGCAGGGAAGTCGAGGTAGTTATACAGGGCCGTCGTCACCGCCGCGGCTGTGGGCGAGGCGGCGGTGAGAGCACGGGTGGGGGGGTTAACTAATATGTATATATTATATATATACATCTATACATAATATATATATATTATGTATATATATACATAATATATATATGTATATATCATATATATCACACACACACACACATATATATATATATATTATATATATTATATATCACATATATATCATATATATATATATATATATATATATATATATATATATATATATATGTGTGTGTGTGTGTGTGTGTGTGTATGTGCGTGTATGATATTGAATATATATGAATATGAGATAGATAGATAGATTGATAGATAAGTAGAGAGATGAATATATATATATATTCATCTATCTATCTATATGCATACATACATACATACATACATATATATATATATATATATAGACAATATATAATATAATATAATATATATACATATATATATACACACATACATAAGTATGTACATACACA
Source organism: Penaeus chinensis (assembly GCF_019202785.1). Lineage (NCBI taxonomy): Eukaryota > Metazoa > Arthropoda > Malacostraca > Decapoda > Penaeidae > Penaeus > Penaeus chinensis. The sequence continues at coordinate 923,856 of NC_061852.1, read as the reverse complement.
CATATAAACGCACACATACATACAGACATACATTATGATAAATACATACATACATACATGTGCACACATAAATATATATATACAGGTATAGGGGATTCATACATAATTGCATACACACACACACACGTGTGTGTATATATGTGTATATATATTATATATACACACATATACACACACGTGTGTGTGTATATATGTGTATATATATTTTTATGTGTGCACATGTATGTATGTATGTATTTATCATAATGTATGTATGTATGTATGTGTGCGTTTATATGTGTGTATGTACATACTTACTAGTGTGTGTACGTAAGTATGCTTGCATGTAAGTTAGAATGTCTATGTGTCTTTACATATATATACCAAGCGGCTGGGAAGAGAAAACGGATTTAGACAAACGAACACAGGACGCTCCTTGCTAAGGATCCTTCCCGGGAAAAAGACCGTTCAAGAGCTCACCCATGATCCTGGTTGGGTAGGAGGGCTTGGGCGCCGGCATGGGGAAGGCGGGGCACAGCAGGACGTCCAGCTGGTTGGCCTTCCACGCCTCCAGGAGGTCGTCGATGTAGTCCTTCCTCTCTCCCAGGACGCGCCAGAGCTGGTACGAAGAGGACGTGTCGCCTGGAAAGTGTGAGCGAGGGAAGAGGGGAAAACTGTATGAAAACTTGCATGGTAACATTCGCTGTGCTTTACATGCCTTCCGTGGGTTAGAACCACGTAGGTATATTCCATTGCGTTCCATTGCATGCACGCCTCATCCCACCGAGAGAGCCACTCACTTCGCAGCAGGTCGGCCATGAGCGGGGACTTCCTCGAGACGACCTGCCTTACGACGGCCCTCACGAACCTTGGCGCCGACATCAGCTGCCTGTTGGTCTCCACCGCCTGGTCCAGCTGCTCATTTTCCAGCAGCCTGGCGGAGGTCTGTCCCTGATCCGCCGTGAAGCAGGCGGTGAGCAGCCGCCATGCCCTCCTGACGCCCGCTGGAGTGAAGGGCACGAGCGTGTGCCCCGCAGCCACCAACGCATCCCGTGCCTCCGTGACGGCACGGCGGCACCCAGGCGTTACGGGGAATACCTCGTCATGATCGTACCAACCGACGCGGAGAGGCCGGTTCTCCGCAAACAGGTGGCCGCGCCACGAGAGCGGCGGCAGCGTCGGGTCCACGCTGTGCATGTGCTCGCCCTCGAGGACGGCCTGCAGCCCCGCCACCACGATGTCCACGTCGCGGCCCAGCAGGCCAGGGGCGCTCTCCACTGCGGGCCACAAATGCCTATAAAGTTGCCTTTAAGGATGCCTATAGGGATGCCACTCTAGGGGGTTTGCCTATCTCTAAGTCATGTGGGGGATGCCATCGCTCCTTAAAAGGAACACGCTCTACAGGGCACAGGAGTTAAAGATGGGTGTAACAGAGCAAACAAATCTACGATGCTATTCCTTCGTCTATTGAAGAACTCTCACCTCCAACGGCGCCCCGCACGCACTTGGCGAGGCCGCGGCTGCTCACCCTCCCGCTGGTGGGCTTTACCGCCACGACGCCGCAGAAGTGCGCAGGAATGCGCACGCTGCCGGCCACGTCGGATCCCACGCCCAGCACCGACCCCCCGCCGCCCACGAGGGCCGCCTCGCCGCCTGGGGCCCGGGGGAGGGGGGGCAATAGTTATGAGGAGATACGCATGAGGATGTCGTCGGTGATGACAGCAGTAAGGAAGACGATAATGAGGATGCAATGAGCGCTGATAATGATATGGATGGTGACGGTAGTAATAATATTAATAATGATACTGATGTTGATAATGATAATAACAATTATAACAACAATAGTGTAACAATAATAGAAAGAATGAAGATAACACAATTATTACTATTATATATCAATAATAACAGCACCACTGATAATAAATGATGATAGTGATGATGGCGACGATGATGACAATTATAATAGTGATACCATAAAGATGACAATTACTTTATTAGTAGTAGTGGTAATACGTTAACATTTATGAATCTTTATCATGTTCCTGTCACTGGAGTCATTATCATTGCAAACTTTTCCTTGCTAATGTAATACATTATCATTAGCAGCACCATCCTCAGTGCCCTTTGTGGATAAGATGTATAGATATCCATCTGGATTCTGACGCAACGATAGACAATTTCCCAGAAGCGGTCCCTTCCTTGTGGCAGCCATTTCGCCGACGTCGAGCGAAAGGATGCCAACCGCTTCGTAACTAAGGGTCCCCTGCTAGGTGACAATTAAGTTAGGTTAGCTTAGGCTAGATTCGGTTTAGTTTAGTTGGGTCAAGTAAGGAAAGATTAGGTCCCCAGAGGTGCGTCTGCAAGTGCTATTCTCTCCTTACCAAAGGATCCTTCGATGAGTGGTGACTGGGTGTGAGGGGCGATTGGATTAGAGTAGGCTGGGTTGGGTTAGTTACCTGAGGATCCTCCGCACGTGCGCTGGGTGTCGACTGGGTTCAGGGTCTCGCCCCAGACGGGGTTGCTGCAGCGGTAGCTGTGTCGGGTTGAATGGAAATGGTGTTGAATATTCTGTGGTTTGGCTTTTTTCAGAGGCACTCGCTTATGGCTCGCCTGTCTGCCTCTGGAGACTGAAATGGGCCACTTAATATCTTGCCCGAGAGAGTCTCACTCTAAATGCATATAAAGCCAGCGTGTCATGAAAGGAGGGCCACTGACCTGATTAGGGTCTGCGGCACGTTGGTTTTGCAGAAGGGCACGGCGCCCTGCAGCCGCAGCACCTGCACGATGGCGGCGTGGCGAGGGGCGGGCTGGTACAGGTACTTGGCCAGCCCCAGCGTGGTGTCCATGCCCTCCACCTCGAAGTTCTCCTTGATGCTCACCGGAAGGCCGTAGAGCGGCAGGGAGCGGCTGTGCGGGTCCTCCTCGAGCGCCGAGGCCCAGTCCTGGGGGGGGGGGGGGGCGTTGGTGGAAACAAGCATGGCGGCTGATAGAGCAGCAGAACCCTCTGCTACATTCAGCCCATGGAGACACGCGCACACACACACACACACACACACACACACACACACACACACACACACACACACACACACACACGCAAACACACACACACACACACACACACACACACACACACACACACACACACGCAAACACACACACACACACACACACACGCAAACACACACACACGCAAACACACACACACACACACACACACACACACACACACACACACACACGCACACACACACAAATGAGTGGGAGCCTCACCTCCGCTTGCGGGATGAATTCCGTGACGCAGTTGATGCGGTAAGTCACAACCATCGCCTGCGGGAAAGGATGTCTTTTAGCGCCGCCGCCTCACAGGCCTCGATACCAATGCTCTTCTGTTTATGTTCTGTTCATCGTCATCAACAGCAATATGGCTGATGTTGCTTTGTTTACGAGATGACCCATTATTTCCCTGCTCTACGGCGCTCGACTACGCCCTTCGAGGAGCGATGTACCCCCCCCCCCCACCCCCACTCACCTTGGCCTGGAATGCCCGCAGGACGGCCGTGGGCGTCAGGTGACCCTCCCTCAGGCGGTGCAGAAGGATGTCCGGCGGCAGCGCCAGGATCGCCAGCCTCTCCTCCGTCAGTAGCTCGGCGCCGGCACTGAGGGAGGCCTCGAGTTTGTCCAGGGCGGCGCGCACCTCCTTCCGCCGCTGCTCCACCGCCTCCTGCAGCTTTTCCTGTGGAAGCGGGAGGGGCGCTGTGGGATCAGCTGCACACACTTTATATATATATATATATATATATATATATATATATATATATATATATATTATATACACACATACGCACACACACACACACACACACACACACACACACACACATATATATATATATATATATATATATATATATGTATATTTATATATAAATATATATTCATATATATATATATATATATATATATATATATATATATATATATATATATATATATAACCTAGCCACTGAGTGGGCAAGCCAGCCCAAGTCAGTGCCGGTATACATATGTAAATATACATATTATATATTATATATTATATCACACACACATACACACATATATACATATACATGTGTATATATATATACATATATACACAATGTAAAACTATATTTATTGAAAAATGAGACTCATATGTCTCATTTTTCAATAAATCTAGTTTTACATTGTGGGTTTTCTACCATAGTATCAACACGGTAGAGTGTTTTCTCCTTTCATATATATACATATCACACACACACACACACACACACACACACACACACACACACACACACACACACACATATATATATATATATATATATATATATTCATTCATTCATACTCGTGCCATCTCCGATCCGGTGTTTGACGAACTACTTTGCGCCATGTTGACTGGATCTTTATACTAAGGCGGCTGACCCAAGGTCCTTCCCCAGTGGAGTTGTTTAGGTAACCATTGTTGGTGGTTCTCATCCCACCATCATATCCACGACAGACTCACCCAATACCATATCTAGTCACCATCTAGTTATGAGTTGTTAACCTCTAACAATGATTACCTAAACAACTACGGTGAAGCTGCTGGCAGTAGGGCAGTGTTTTTTGCAGAAAGGCGTTTATTAGTGCAAATGGTAGCTAACGGCAGAAGCAGAATAGGTCTGGCGGAAGTTTAGTGTTACTGAAAAACAGGCAGATATAGCATTCCTAGTTAGATGGAACTACGAGCAAATAAAAAAAAAGAAGCTTATTTTATAGCTCCTGATCACATCCCAAATGTGAACCTGTAAGGGATGCCACGCCTGATCAGCCGAATGATAATTCCGTTTCATGAATGAAATATATGTATATATAAATGCGTACATATGTATATATATATGCATATACATACACACATACATATGTATGCATGTACGTATATACATATATATATGTATATATATTTTTGTATATATGTGTATATATATTTATATATATATGTATATGTATGCATATATGCATATATACACACACACACACACATGTGTACACACACACACACACACACACACACACACACACACACATACACACACACACATACACACATATATATATGTATACATATATATATGTATATATATATGTATATATATACATATATATATATATATATATATTTTTAGAAGCACAGGATAGTACTATTGCGCATATGATGTGTTAACTTCTCACATCTAGCAACTCATATGTCATCTAGATGCTTTCCCCACTTCCCCTCTCACCTATATTTCTCCTTACATTATAATGGGTTCTAGCAAGCTTGTGAAGAAGGAAAAAGGGGTCGTAATGACTTCAGTCAGCGACGGATTCAGTGACTGCACTGCGAGACTGGCAGGACAACAGGAGAAATAAGGTAGCCGTGAGGCGCCCGAAGGAGGCCGCTGCTTTCGGAACAGGTGTCTCTCCCGAGAGAAAGAAAGGCTTGGGAGAAAAAGGAAGAAGGGTGCAAGGCAGATGAGCTGTTAGTGCGCGAAGTGAAGAAAGACCCAATCTTTACTGCAGGGGAATTGAAAGGTATGCATGCCAGTTCCCTGAAAAATGTTACAGTAAGAACAATTCAACATCAACTGCAAAAAGACCTGCGAAAGCAGCGACCCCGTTTTTGCACTGGACTTTAGAAGATCGGTGTAGCGTTGTCTTTAGCGACGAGAGTGTCTGCCAACAGTGTCTAGAGATCAGAAGATGCGCCGCGGTAAAAACTGATGTGTCCAGCAAGAGTAATGATGTGGAGGTGTTTTAGCGGGGAAAAGGGAACTAGTGATTTGTATTTTCTAGACAAAAATGTGACCATGAATAGTAATTTGTATATGAAGGTGCTAAATGGCCACATGTTACCATTCTACGGGAATCACGACAGTGCATGTTTCTTGCAAGATGCTGCTCCATGCCACAAAGCGAGAGAATGGATGGATGAGCACCAAATTGACACGCAAGAATGGCCAGGCAATAGCCCAGATCTAAATCTGATTTGGAACTTGTGGAATATGATGAAAAGGAAACTTTGGAAATTCTCTATCTTAAGCGTTGATGCTTTAGCCGAGAAAATTCGCGAGCTCTGGATCCCTACGGACCCGGCATATCTGAAGAAGCTATCAAACAGTATGCTCAAAAATAATAAGATCTGTAACAAAATTCAAAGGTAAAATGACAAAATAGTAATAAAAACTTTAAAACGCAATGGTACATGACTATAGCCCTATTATTGGTACGCGTCGAGCTGTTTAGCGTTCGATGATTGCTTTTTTGTTTTTTTTTGCGTTGATCGTATATAAATAAATGAATAAATAAATATATATGTATATATATATATGTATCATCATCATCATTTTGGGGCTAACGCATACAGGGGCGCATAGTCGCATCCACCTTTCGTTTCCACCTACGAGGGTCCCTCATGGCGAGCCACCAGGCAGGGGCCTGGCCCATCTCTAGTTCCTCACAACAGGTTTGATTGATCTGCCCAAGCCACGACCTTCTCGGTCGTCCCAAGGGCCTCCTCCACCCAGGGTTGTCTCGGACAGAGACAACCTGATGGGCAGGATCATCCTGCGGGAGTCGAGCCAAGTGGCCATATAGCCTGAGTTGGCGATCACGGATTGTGCAAGTAACAGGTCCTGTACCGGTCTCACGATGCAGCCGTTGGTTGGACACATGGTCCCGCCAACTGTACCCCATGATCCGGCGCAAGGATCTGTTACAAAAGGCATCAAGACGAGATTCCAGAGCACAAGATAGTGTCCAAGTTTCACTACCATAGAGTAAAACTAGCAGTATCAGGGCCTTGAAAACACGTAACTTGGTCCTTCTGCACAGGTACTGACATCTCCAAATACTCTTGTCGAGAGATTTCATGACCCCTGCTGCCAAGTCAATCCGTCTACTGACTTCTTGGTCTGACAGCCCAGAGTCAAGCACGTACCGACTGCACAGGGTCTCCTAGCAGGCCCCCAAAATCCTGGATCTTGGTCTTGGTCCAGGAGACCTCTAGCCCCAGGGGCTTCGCTTCATTGCTAAATGCATCAAGAGCTGCCACTAGGGTTTCCAGAGATTCAGAGAGAATGGGAACGTCATCAGCAAAGTCAAGCTCTATAACCTTGATATTGCCCAGAGTTGCTCCACAGTGACTTTGGACAGTAGCTCTACCCAGTATCCAATCCATGCAAGTGTTGAAAAGTGTTGATGCAAGAGCACAGCCTTGTCTCACACCTGAACTAACAGGGAAGAAGCTCGACAGGCCCCAACCACACTTTACAGCACTTTCAGTGCCTGTTTACAGGTTTGCTATTAGTCCAATAGTCTCAGGATCTCCCAGAGTGATTCACGATGCACCGTGTCAAACGCCTTCTTGATGTCGATGTAGGCTGCGAGCAGCCCACGTCCGATCTCACGACGGCGCTCTACAATGATTCGAAGCGCCAGGATGCGGTCTATTGTGGACTTGCCAGGAGTGAATCCAGATTGCTCCAGCCTTTGGTGCCTCAACAGGTGGTCTCTGATATGTCCCAGTAAGATGTGGGTGAGTACCTTGCCTGGTACACAGAGTAGTGTAATGCCTCTGTGATTGCTGCAGTCCCACTGATCCACTTTCCCCTTCCAGAGAGGGATGATCACACCTCTCAGCAGGTCAGGGGGAAAGGTACCAGTCTGCCAGATGGCAGACAGGACTGCATGCAAGCCCCTTGCCATAAGTTCTCCACCAGCCTTTAACAATTCAGCTGGAATGCCACAAACACCTGCTGCTTTACCACTCTTCAGCTTGGACCCCCCCCCCCCCCCTGACTTCGGTCAGGGAGGGTGGATCCTCGCTGATGGGTGGGTCTGGCAAAGGAGTCTCAACATTACCCGCATCCATGTTAACTGTTCATGGATCAACCTTATACAACTGCTCAAAATACTCAGCCCAACGCACTCGCACCCCATCAGGATCTGAGATTATCTGGCCACTTGCTGAGCCGACTGCAGTCGTCTGTGAGGAGGGCTTGGAGTTCAGCTTTCTCAGGGCTTGGTAGGCAGGACGAAGGTCATTTACAAGGAAATGGCTTTCGACCTCCTCTGCAAGATTACTGATAAACTGTTCCTTATCCCTTCTCAACAGTGACCTAGTCCTGCGCACCAGAGAATGGTGCAAGTTGCAATCCCCTGACAATTGAGCTGCACGACAAGCATCTGTGGCTTCTAGTGTCTCCCGTGAGATGAAATTCTGTCTTGTTCTTGGGCGTTCACCAATGGATTCCTGAGCTGCATCAAGCGTTTCATGCTTGAAGGTATCCCACATAAGAACAGAGTCTGTCAGGACCTCG